>NW_026711692.1:0-72308 GCF_026419965.1 Kogia breviceps
TCAGTGTCGCCATGGGCACAGTCAGCATTGGAACTGTCACCATGGGCTCTGTCACCATGAGCACTGTCACCATGATCACGGTCACCATGGGAACTATTACTTTGATTGCGGTCACCATGGAGACTATAACCATGGGCAGTGTCACAATGTGCAGTATCACCATGAGCACTATCACAATGAGCACTGTCACCATGAGCAATCTTTCCATGAGCACTCTCACCATGAGCACTGTCACCATGGACACTGTCACCCTGGGCACTGTCACCATGGGAACTGTCACAGTGAAAAGTGTAACAAAGGATAATATCACTATGGGTACTGTCACCACTGTATATTTCACAAAGACCACTTTCACTGTGAGCATTGTGACTATGGGCACTGTCGCCATGAGCTCTGTCACTATGAGCACTGTCACCATGGGCACTATCACCATGAGCACTGTGACCATGGTCACTGTCACCATGGGCACTGTCACACTGAGCACTGTCACCATGGAAATGATCGCTATGAGCACTGTCACCGTGGACACTGTCACGATGGTAATTGTCACCATTAACACTATCACCATGAGCACGGTCACCGTGTGCACTCTAACAGTGATGGCGGTCACCATGGACAATATAAACATGGACACTGTCACAATGGGCACTGTCGCCATGAGCACTGTCACTATGGGCACTGTCGCCATGAGCACTGTCACCATGAGCACTGTCACCATGAGCATGATCACCATGGACACTATTTCCGTGGTTACAGTTACCATGGAGAATATAAGCATGGGAATGTCACAATGGGAACTATCACTAGGAGCACTGTGACCATGACCAATGTGACCATGTCACATTGGGCAGTGTCACAATCGGGCCTGTCGCCATGGGCTCTGTCACCATGAGCACTGTCACCATGGGCACTGTCACCATGACAACTATCACCATGGGCATTGTCACTATGAACAATATCACCATGAGAAATGTCACCATGGGCACTGTCACCATGTGCCCAGTCCCCATGGGAACTATCACATTGATTGCGGTCACCATGGAGACTATAACCCTCGGCAGTGTCACAATGTGCAGTATCACCATGAGCACTATCACAATGAGCACTGTCACCATGAGCAATCTTTCCATGAGCACGGTCACCATGAGCACTGTCACCATGAGCACTGTCACCATGGGAACTGTCACCGTGAAAAGTGTCACAAAGGGTCATATCACTATGGGTAATGTCACCACAGTATATTTCACAAAGAGCACTTTCACTGTGAGCATTGCGACCATGAGCACTATCACCATGAACACTGTCACCATGAGTACTGTCACCATGAGTACTATCACCATGAGCACTGTTTCCAGGGACACTCTCACTATGGGCACTGTCGCCATGAGCACTGTCACTATGAGCACTGTCACCATGGGCACTGTTACCATGAGCACTGTCACCATGAGCACGGTCACCATGGGCACTATTTCCGTGATTGCGGTTACCTTGGAGACTATAAGGATGGGAATGTCACAATGGGCACTATCACCATGGGTACGGTTACGATGGGCACTATTACCGTGATTGCAGTCACAAAGGGTACTATCACTATGGGTACTGTCACCACAGTATATTTCACTAAAAGCACTTGCACTGTGAGCATTGTGACCATGAGCACTGTCACCATGAATACTGTCACTATGGGCACTATCACCATGAACACTGTTGACAGGGGCACTCTCACTGTGGGCACGGTCGCCAAGAGCACTTTCACCATTGCCACTGTTACCATGAGCACTGTCACCATGAGCACGGTCACCATGGGCACTATTTCTGTGATTGCGGTTACCATGGAGACTATAGGCATGGGAATGTCACAATGGGCACCATCACAAAGGGCACTGTGACCATGAGCATTGTAACCATAGTCACTGTCACCAAGAGCACTGTCACATTGGGTAGTGTAACAATGCACCCTGTCACCATGGGCTCTGTAACCATGAGCAATGTCACCATGGGCAATGTTACCATGAGCACTACCACCATTAGAACTGTCACCATGGGCACTGTCCGCCTTGGAACTATCACCATGGGCTCTGTCACCATGAGCACTGTCACCATGATCACAGTCACCATGGCCCCTCTAACTGTGATTGCGGTCACCATGGAGACTATAACTATGTGCAGTGTCACAAGAGGCAGTATCAACATGAGCACTGTCACCATGGACACTTTCACCATGGGCATTGTCACCATGGGCATTCTCAACATGGGTACTATCACCATGAGCCGTTTCACCATGGGCACTACCACCATGAGCACCGTTGCCATGGGGACTGTCGCCATGGGCACTCTCACTATGGGCACTGTCGCCATGAGCACTGTCACCATGGGCACTATTTCCGTGATTCCACTTACCATGGAGACTATAAGCATGGGAATGTCACAATGGGCACTATCACCATGAGCACTGTGAGCCTGGTCACTGTCACCATGAGCACTGTGACATTGGGCAGTGTCACAATGGAAACTGTCACCATGGGCACTGGCACCATGAGCACTATCAGCATGAGCAATGTCACCATGGCCACTTAACCATGAGCACTGTCACCATTGGCACTGTCACCATGACCACAGTCACCATGAACACTATTACCATGTGCATTGTCACCATGACCACAGTCACCATGAGCACTATTACCATGAGCATTGTCACCATGGGAATTGTCAACAGAGCACTGTCACCATGAGCATGGTCACCATGGACATTATTACCGTGGTAGCGGTTACCATGGAGACTATAACCATGGGACTGTCACAATGGGCACTATCACCATGGGTACGGTTACGATGGGCACTATTACCGTGATTGCAGTGACCATGGAGATTATAACCATGGGACTCTCACACCGGGCACTATCAGCATGAGCACTGTCACCATGGGCACTTTCTCCCTGAGTACTGTCTCCATGGACACGATCACCATGAGCACTGTCACCGTGGCCACTGTCACCATGGTTAGTGTTACCATTCGCACTATCACCATGAGCACGGTCACCGTGTGCCCTATAACAGTGAATGTGGTCACCATGGACAGTATAAACATGGACACTGTCACAATGGGCACTGTCACCTTGAGAACTGTCACTATGGGCACTGTCGCCATGAGCACTGTAACCATGAGCACGATCACCATGGGCACTATTTCCGTGGTTGCGGTTACCATGGACAATCTAAGCATGGGAATGTCACAATGGGAACTATCCCCAGGAGCACTGTGACCATGAGCACTGTGACCATGGTCATTGTCACCATGAGCACTGTCACATTGGGCAGTGTCACAATCGGCCCTATCACCATGGGCTCTGTCACCATGAGCACTGTCACCATGGGCACTGTCACCATGGGCACTGTCAGCATTGGAAGTGTCACCATGGGCTCTGTCAGCATGACCACTGTCACCATGATCACAGTCACCATGCGCACTATTACTGTGATTGCGGTCACCATGGAGACTATAACTATGGGCAGTGTCACAAGAGGCAGTATCACCGTGAGCACTGTCACAATGGACACTGTCACCATGGGCACTGTCACCATGGGAACTGTCACCGTGAAAAGTGTCACAAAGGGTCATATCACTATGGGTAATGTCACCACAGTATATTTCACAAAGAGCACTTTCACTGTGAGCATTGCGACCATGAGCACTATCACCATGAACACTGTCACCATGAGTAATGTCACCATGAGTACTATCACCATGAGCACTGTTTCCAGGGGCACTCTCACTATGGGCACTGTCGCCATGAGCACTGTCACTATGAGCACTGTCACCATGGACACTGTCACCATGGGCACTGTCACCATGGGAACTGTCACCGTTAAAAGTGTCACAAAGGATAATATCACTATGGGTAATGTCACCACAGTATATTTCACAAAGAGCACTTTCACTGTGAGCATTGTGACCATGAGCACTTTCACCATGAACACACTCCCCATGAGCACTGATTCCATGGGCACTGTCACCACGAGCACTGTCACCATGGGCATTGTCACCACGGGCACTATTACCATGATTGCGGTCAACATGGTGAATATAACCATGGACACTGTCACAACGGGCACTCTCACCATGAGCACTGTCACCGTGGGCACTGTCACCATGAGCACTCTAACCATGAGCACTATCAAAAGGGGAACTATCACTGTGATAATTGTCACCATGGGCACTGTCACCGTAGGCAATATAACCATGGGTACTGTCACCATGAGCACTGTCACCTTGGGAACCGTCACCATTGGTACTATTACCATGAGCACTATCACCATGAGCACGGTCTCCATGGGCATTTTCACCGAGATTGCGGTCACCATGGTGACTATAACCATCGGCACTCTCACAAAGGGCTTTATCACGAGGACTCTCACCATTAGCACTGACACCATGAGCACTGTTACCATGGGCACTGTCACCATGAGCCCTCTCACCAAGGGAACTGTCACCGTGAACTCTGTCCCAATGGGTACTATTACCATGCGTACTGTCAGCATGGTATATTTCACTAAGAGCATTATCACTGTGAGCATTGTGACCATGAGCACGGGCACCTTGAACACTGTGAGAAAGTACACTGGCTCCATGAACACTCTCACCATGAGCACTGTCACCATGGGCTCTGTCACCATCAGAACTGTCACCATGGGCACTGTCAGCATTGCCGCTGTCACCATGAGCACTGTCACCATGGGCCCATTTACCATGGGCACTATCAACTTGAGCATGGTCACCATGAGCACTTTCGCCATGGGCACTGTGACCATGAGCACTATCACCATGAGAACTGTCACCAAAGGCATTGTCATCATTGGAACTCTCACCATGGGCACTGTCACCATGAGCACTGTCACCATGGACACTGTCACCATGGGCACTGTCACCATGGGAACTGTCACCGTGAAAAGGGTCACAAAGGGTACTATCACTATGGGTACTGTCACCACAGTATATTTCACTAAGAGCACTTGCACTGTGAGCATTGTGACCATGAGCACTGTCACCATGAATACGGTCACTATGGGCACTATCACCATGAACACTGTTGCCAGGGGCACTCTCACTATGGGCACGGTCGCTAAGAGCACTTTCACCATTGCCACTGTTACCATGAGCACTGTCACCATGAGCACGGTCACCATGGGCACTATTTCTGTGATTGCGGTTACCATGGAGACTGTAGGCATGGGAATGTCACAATGGGCACCATCACAAAGGGCACTGTGACCATGAGCATTGTAACCATAGTCACTGTCACCAAGAGCACTGTCACATTGGGCAGTGTAACAATGGACCCTGTCACCATGGGCTCTGTCACCATGAGCAATGTCACCATGGGCAATGTTACCATGAGCACTACCACCATTAGAACTGTCACCATGGGCACTGTCCGCCTTGGAACTATCACCATGGGCTCTGTCACCATGAGCACTGTCACCATGATCACGGTCACCATGGCCACTCTAACTGTGATTGCGGTCAACATGGAGACTATAACCATGTGCAGTGTCACAAGAGGCAGTATCACCATGAGCACTGTCACCATGGACACTTTCACCATGGGCATTGTCACCATGGGCATTCTCAACATGGGTACTATCACCATGAGCAGTTTCACCATGGGCACTATCACCATGAGCACTGTTGCCATGGGCACTGTCGCCATGGGCACTCTCACTATGGGCACTGTCGCCATGAGCACTGTCACCATGGGCACTATTTCCGTGATTCCACTTACCATGGAGACTATAAGCATGGGAATGTCACAATGGGCACTATCACCATGAGCACTGTGAGCCTGGTCACTGTCACCATGAGCACTGTGACATTGGGCAGTGTCACAATGGAAACTGTCACCATGGGCACTGTCACCATGAGCACTATCAGCATGAGCAATGTCACCATGGCCACTTAACCATGAGCACTGTCACCATTGGCACTGTCACCATGAACACAGTCACCATGAACACTATTACCATGTGCATTGTCACCATGACCACAGTCACCATGAGCACTATTACCATGAGCATTGTCACCATGGGAATTGTCAACAGAGCACTGTCACCATGAGCACGGTCACCATGGGCATTATTACCGTGGTAGCGGTTACCATGGAGACTATAACCATGGGACTGTCACAATGGGCACTATCACCATGGGTACGGTTACGATGGGCACTATTACCGTGATTGCAGTGACCATGGAGATTATAACCATGGGACTCTCACATCGGGCACTATCAGCATGAGCACTCTCACCATGAGCACTGTTGCCATGGGCACTCTCAGTATGGGCACTGTCGCCATGAGCACTGTCACCATGGGCACTATTTCTGTGATTGCGGTTACCTTGGAGACTATAAGCATGGGAATATCACAATGGGCACTATTACAATGAGCACTGTGACCATGTGCATTGTGACCATAGTCATTGTCACCAAGAGCACTGTCACATTGGGCAGTGTAACAATGGACCCTTTCACCATGGATTCTGTCACCATGAGCAATGTCACCATGGGCACTGTCAGCATTGGAACTGTCACTATGGGCTCTGTCACCATGAGCACTGTCACCATGAGCAGTGTCACAATGAGCACGATCACCATGGGCACTATTTCCGTGGTTACGGTTACCATGGAGAATATAAGCATGGGAATGTCACAATGGGAACTATCACCAGGAGCACTGTGACCATGACCACTGTGACCATGGTCATTGTCACCATGAGCACTGTCGCCATGGGCACTGTCACCATGAGCACTATCACCATGGGCACTGTCACTATGAACAATATCAACATGAGAATTGTCACCATGGGCACTGTCAGCATTGCCACTATCACCATGGGCTCTGTCACCATGAGCACTGTCACCATGATCACGGTCACCATGGGCACTATTACTGTGATTGCGGTCACCATGGAGACTATAACTATGGGCAGTGTCACAATGGGCAGTATCACCATGAGCACTATCACAATGAGCACTGTCACCATGAGCACTGTCACCATGGACACTGTCACCATAGGCACTGTCACCATGGGAAGTGTCACCGTGAAATGTGTCACAAAGGGTAATACCACTATGGGTACTGTCACCACAGTATATTTCACAAAGAGCACTTTCACTGTGAGCATTGTGACCATGAGCACTATCACCATGAACACTGTCACCATGAGTACTGTCACCATGGGCACTATCACCATGAGCACTGTTGCCAGGGGCACTCTCACTATGTGCACTGTCGCCATGAGCACTGTCACTATGAGCACTGTCACCATGGGCACTGTTACCTTGAGCACTGTCTCCATGAGCACGGTCACCATGGGCACTATTTCCGTGATTGCGGTTACCATGGAGACTATAAGCATGGGAATGTCACAATGGGCACGATCACCATGAGCACTGTGACCATGTACACTGTCACCATGAGCACTGTCACATTGGGGAGTGTCACAGTGGGAACTATCACCATGGGCACTGTCAGCAAGAGCACTGTCACCATGAGCACTCTCAACATGAGCATTGTCACCATGGGCACATAACCATGAGCACTGTCACCAGTTGCACTGTCACCATGACCACAGTCACCATGAGCACTATTACCATGAGCATTGTCACCATGGGAATTGTCACCATGAGCACTGTCACCATGAGCACCTTCACCATGAGCAATGTTACTGTGGTAGCGGTCACCATGGAGCCTATAACCATGGGACTGTCACAATGGGCACTATCACCATGGGTATGGTTTAGGATGGGCACTATTACCATGATTGCCGTGACCATGGAGATTATAAGCAGGGGACTCTCACATCGGGCACTATCAGCATGAGCACAGTCACCATGGGCACTGTCACACTGAGCACTGTTACCATGGACACGATCACCATGAGCACTGTCACTGTGGACACTGTCACGATGGTAATTGTCACCATTAACACTATCACCATGAGCACGGTCACCGTGTGCACTCTAACAGTGATGGCGGTCACCATGGACAATATAAACATGGGCACTGTCACAATGGGCACTGTCGCCATGAGCACTGTCACTATGGGCACTGTCGCCATGAGCACTGTCACCATGAGCACTGTCACCATGAGCATGATCACCATGGACACTATTTCCGTGGTTACAGTTACCATGGAGAATATAAGCATGGGAATGTCACAATGGGAACTATCACTAGGAGCACTGTGACCATGACCAATGTGACCATGTCACATTGGGCAGTGTCACAATCGGGCCTGTCGCCATGGGCTCTGTCACCATGAGCACTGTCACCATGGGCACTGTCACCATGAGAACTATCACCATGGGCATTGTCACTATGAACAATATCACCATGAGAAATGTCACCATGGGCACTGTCACCATGTGCCCAGTCCCCATGGGAACTATCACTTTGATTGTGGTCACCATGGAGACTATAACCCTAGGCAGTGTCACAATGTGCAGAATCACCGTCAGCACTATCACAATGAGCACTGTCACCATGAGAAATCTTTCCATGAGCACGGTCACCATGAGCACTGTCACCATGAGCACTGTCACCATGGACACTGTCACCATGGGCACTGTCACCATGGGAACTGTCACCGTGAAAAGTTTCACAAAGGGTAATATCACTATGGGTAATGTCACCACAGTATATTTCACAAAGAGCACTTTCACTGTGAGCATTGTGACCATGAGCACTATCACCAAGAACACTGTCACCATGAGAACTGTCACCATGAGTACTATCACCATGAGAACTGTTTCCAAGGGCACTCTCACTATGGGCACTGTCGCCATGAGCACTGTCACTATGAGCACTGTCACCATGGGCACTGTTCCCATGAGCACTGTCACCATGAGCATGGTCACCATGGGCACTATTTCCATGATTGCGGTTACCTTGGATACTATAAGGATGGGAATGTCACAATGGGCACTATCACCATGAGAACTGTGAGCCTGGTCACTGTCACCATGAGCACTGTGACATTGGGCAGTGTCACAATGGAAAGTGTCACCATGGGCACTGGCACCATGAGCACTATCAGCATGAGCATTGTCACCATGGGCACTTAAGCATGAGCACTGTCACCATTGGCACTGTCACAATGACCACAGTCACCATGAACACTATTACCATGTGCATTGTCACCATGACCACAGTCACCATGAGCACTATTACCATGAGCATTGTCACCATGGGAATTGTCAACAGAGCACTGTCACCATGAGCACGGTCACCATGGGCATTATTACCGTGGTAGCGGTTACCATGGAGACTATAACCATGGGACTGTCACAATGGGCACTATCACCATGGGTACGGATACGATGGGCACTATTACCGTGATTGCAGTGACCATAGAGATTATAACCATGGGACTCTCACATCGGGCACTATCAGCATGAGCACTGTCACCATGGGCACTTTCACCCTGAGTACTGTCTCCATGGACACGATCACCATGAGCACTGTCACCGTGGCCACTGTCACCATGGTTAATGTCACCATTCGCACTATCACCATGAGCACGGTCACCGTGTGCACTATAACAGTGAATGTGGTCACCATGGACAGTATAAACATGGACACTGTCACAATGGGCACTGTCACCTTGAGAACTGTCACTATGGGCACTGTCGCCATGAGCACTGTAACCATGAGCACGATCACCATGGGCACTATTTCCGTGGTTGCGGTTACCATGGAGAATCTAAGCATGGGAATGTCACAATGGGAACTATCCCCAGGAGCACTGTGACCATGAGCACTGTGACCATGGTCATTGTCACCATGAGCACTGTCACATTGGGCAGTGTCACAATCGGCCCTATCACCATGGGCTCTGTCACCATGAGCACTGTCACCATGGGCACTCTCACCATGAGCACTACCACCATAGGCACTGTCACTATGAGCAATATCACCATGAGAACTGTCTCCATGGGCACTGTCAGCATTGCCACTGTCACCATGAGCACTGTCACCATGTGCCCAGTCACCATGTGCAGTATCACCATGAGCACTATCACAATGAGCACTGTCACCATGAGCACTGTCACCATGAGCATGATCACCATGGGCACTATTTCCGTGGTTCCGGTTACCATGGAGAATATAAGCATGGAATGTCACACTGGGAAATATCACCAGGAGCACAGTGACCATGGTCCTTGTCCCCATGAACACTGTCACATTGGGCAGTGTCACAATCGGCCCTATCACCATGGGCTCTGTCACCATGAGCACTGTCACCATGGGCACTCTCACCATGAGCACTACCACCATAGGTACTGTCACTATGAGCAATATCACCATGAGAACTGTCTCCATGGGCACTGTCAGCATGTGCCCAGTCACCATGGGCAGTATCACCATGAGCACTTTCACAATGGGCACTGTCACCATGAGCACTGTTTTCATGGGCACTGTCACCGTGAGCATTGTCACCATGATAACGGTGAAAATGGGCACTATTTCCGTGATTGCCGTCACCATGGAGATTATATCCATGCGAACTGTCACAGTGGACACTGTCACCATGGGCATTGTCACCATGGGCATTCTCACCATTGGTACTGTCACCATGAGCAGTTTCACCCTGGGCACTATCACCATGAGCACTGTTGCCATGGGCACTCTCACTATGGGCACTGTCGCCATGAGCACTGTCACCATGGGCACTATTTCCGTGATTCCACTTACCATGGAGACTATAAGTATGGGAATGTCACAATGGGAACTATTACAATGAGCACTGTGACCATGAGCATTGTGACCATAGTCACTGTCACCAAGAGCAATGTCACATTAGGCAGTGTAACAATGGACCCTGTCACCATGGGCTCTGTCACCATGAGCAATGTCACCATGGGCACTGTTACCATGAGCACTCTCACCATTAGAACTGTCACCATGAGCACTGTCACCATGATCACGTGCACCATGGGCAATATTACTGTGATTGCGGTCACCATGGAGACTATAACCATGGGCAGTGTCACAATCGGCAGTATCACCATGAGCACTATCACAATGAGCACTGTCACCATGAGCACTGTCACCATGGACACTGTCACCATGGGCACTGTCACCATGGGAACTGACACCGTGAAAAGAGTCACAAAGGGTACTATCACTATGGGTAATGTCACCACAGTATATTTCACTAAGAGCACTTTCACTGTCAGCATTGTGACCATGAGCACTATCACCATGAACAGTTTCACCATGAGTACTGTCACCATGGGCACTATCACCATGAGCACTGTTGCCAGGGGAACTCTCACTATGGGAACTGTCGCCATGAGCACTGTCACTGTGAGTACTGTCACCATGGGCACTGTTACCATGAGCACTCTCACCATTAGAACTGTCACCATGAGCACTGTCACCATGATCACGTGCACCATGGGCAATATTACTGTGATTGCGGTCACCATGGAGACTATAACCATGGGCAGTGTCACAATGGGCAGTATCACCATGAGCACTATCACAATGAGCACTGTCACCATGAGCACTGTCACCATGGACACTGTCACCATGGGCACTGTCACCATGGGAACTGACACCGTGAAAAGAGTCACAAAGGGTACTATCACTATGGGTAATGTCACCACAGTATATTTCACTAAGAGCACTTTCACTGTCAGCATTGTGACCATGAGCACTATCACCATGAACAGTTTCACCATGAGTACTGTCACCATGGGCACTATCACCATGAGCACTGTTGCCAGGGGAACTCTCACTATGGGAACTGTCGCCATGAGCACTGTCACTGTGAGTACTGTCACCATGGGCACTGTTACCATGAGAACTGTCACCATGGGCACGGTCACCATGGGCACTATTTCCGTGACTGTGGTTATCATGGAGAGTATATACATGGGAATGTCACAATGGGCACTATCCCCATGAGCACTGTGACCATGAGCAGTGTGACCATGGACACTGTTACCATGAGCACTGTCACATTGGGCAGTGTCACAGTGTGAACTGTCACCATGGGCACTGTCACCAAGAGCACTGTCACCATGAGCACTGTCAGCATGAGCAATGTCACCATGGGCACTTAACCAGGAGCACTGTCACCATTGGCACTGTCACCATGACCACAGTCACCATGAGCACTATTACCATGAGCATTGTCACCATGGGCACTGTCACCATGGGAACTGTCACCGTGAAAAGTGTCACAAAGGATAATATCACTATGGGTACTGTCACCACAGTATATTTCACAAAGAGCACTTTCACTGTGAGCATTGTGACCATGAGCACTATCACCATGAACACACTCCCCATGAGCACTGTTTCCATGGGCACTGTCACCACGAGCACTGTCACCATGGGCATTGTCACCACGGGCACTATTACCATGATTGCGGTCAACATGGTGAATATAACCATGGACACTGTCACAACGGGCACTCTCACCATGAGCACTGTCACCGTGGGCACTGTCACCATGAGCACTCTAACCATGAGCACTATCAAAAGGGGAACTATCACTGTGATAATTGTCACCATGGGCACTGTCACCGTAGGCAATATAACCATGGGTACTGTCACCATGAGCACTGTCACCTTGGGAACCGTCACCATTGGTACTATTACCATGAGCACTATCACCATGAGCACGGTCTCCATGGGCATTTTCACCGAGATTGCGGTCACCATGGTGACTATAACCATCGGCACTCTCACAAAGGGCTTTATCACGAGAACTATCACCATTAGCACTGTCACCATGAGCACTGTTACCATGGGCACTGTCACCATGAGCCCTCTCACCAAGGGAACTGTCACCATGAACTCTGTCCCAATGGGTACTATTACCATGCGTACTGTCAGCATGGTATATTTCACTAAGAGCATTATCACTGTGAGCATTGTGACCATGAGCACGGGCACCTTGAACACTGTTAGAAAGTACACTGGATCCATGAACACTCTCACCATGAGCACTGTCACCATGCGCTCTGTCACCATCAGAACTGTCACCAAGGGCACTGTCAGCATTGTCGCTGTCACCATGAGCACTGTCACCATGGGCCCATTTACCATGGGCACTATCAACTTGAGCATGGTCACCATGAGCACTTTCGCCATGGGCACTGTGACCATGAGCACTATCACCATGAGAACTGTCACCAAAGGCATTGTCATCATTGGAACTCTCACCATGGGCACTGTCACCATGAGCACTGTCACCATGGACACTGTCACCATGGGCACTGTCACCATGGGAACTGTCACCGTGAAAAGGGTCACAAAGGGTACTATCACTATGGGTACTGTCACCACAGTATATTTCACTAAGAGCACTTGCACTGTGAGCATTGTGACCATGAGCACTATCACCATGAATACTGTCACTATGGGCACTATCACCATGAACACTGTTGACAGGGGCACTCTCACTATGGGCACGGTCGCCAAGAGCACTTTCACCATTGCCACTGTTACCATGAGCACTGTCACCATGAGCACGGTCACCATGGGCATTATTTCTGTGATTGCGGTTACCATGGAGACTATAGGCATGGGAATGTCACAATGGGCACCATCACAAAGGGCACTGTGACCATGAGCATTGTAACCATAGTCACTGTCACCAAGAGCACTGTCACATTGGGCAGTGTAACAATGGACCCTGTCACCATGGGCTCTGTCACCATGAGCAATGTCACCATGGGCAATGTTACCATGAGCACTACCACCATTAGAACTGTCACCATGGGCACTGTCAGCCTTGGAACTATCACCATGGGCTCTGTCACCATGAGCACTGTCACCATGATCACAGTCACCATGGCCACTCTAACTGTGATTGCGGTCACCATGGAGACTATAACCATGTGCAGTGTCACAAGAGGCAGTATCACCATGAGCACTGTCACCATGGACACTTTCACCATGGGCATTGTCACCATGGGCATTCTCAACATGGGTACTATCACCATGAGCAGTTTCACCATGGGCACTATCACCATGAGCACTGATGCCATGGGCACTGTCGCCATGGGCACTCTCACTATGGGTACTGTCGCCATGAGCACTGTCACCATGGGCACTATTTCCGTGATTCCACTTACCATGGAGACTATAAGCATGGGAATGTCACAATGGGCACTATCACCATGAGCACTGTGAGCCTGGTCACTGTCACCATGAGCACTGTGACATTGGGCAGTGTCACAATGGAAACTGTCACCATGGGCACTGGCACCATGAGCACTATCAGCATGAGCAATGTCACCATGGTCACTTAACCATGAGCACTGTCACCATTGGCACTGTCACCATGACCACAGTCACCATGAACACTATTACCATGTGCATTGTCACCATGACCACAGTCACCATGAGCACTATTACCATGAGCATTGTCATCATGGGAATTGTCAACAGAGCACTGTCACCATGAGCACGGTCACCATGGGCATTATTACCGTGGTAGCGGTTACCATGGAGACTATAACCATGGGACTGTCACAATGGGCACTATCACCATGGGTACGGTTACGATGGGCACTATTACCGTGATTTCAGGGACCATGGAGATTATAAGCCTGGGACTATCACATCGGGCACTATCAGCATGAGCATTGTCACCATGGGCACTGTCAACCTGAGCACTGTCACCATGGACACGATCACCATGAGCACTGTCACCGTGGCCACTGTCACCATGGTTAGTGTCACCATTCGCACTATCACCATGAGCACGGTCACCGTGTGCACTACAACAGTGAATGTGGTCACCATGGACAGTATAAACATGGACACTGTCACAATGGGCACTGTCACCTTGAGAACTGTCACTATGGGCACTGTCGCCATGAGCAGTGTAACCATGAGCACGATCACCATGGGCACTATTTCCGTGGTTGCGGTTACCATGGAGAATCTAAGCATGGGAATGTCACAATGGGAACTATCCCCAGGAGCACTGTGACCATGAGCACTGTGACCATGGTCATTGTCACCATGAGCACTGTCACATTGGGCAGTGTCACAATGGGAACTGTCACCATGGGCACTGTCACCATGAGCACTATCAGCATGAGCAATGTCACCATGGGTACTGAACGATGAGCACTGTCACCATTGGCACTGTCACCATGACCACAGTCACCCTGAACACTATTACCATGAGGATTGTCACCATGGGAATTGTCACCATGAGCACTGTTACCATGAGCACGGTCACCATGGGCACTATTACCGTGGTAGCGGTCACCATGGAGACTATAACCATGGGACTGTCACAATGGGCACTATCACCCTGGGGACGGTTACGATGGGCCCTATTACCGTGATGGCAGTGACCGTGTAGATTATAAGCATGGGACTCTCACATCGGGCACTATCAGCATGAGCACTGTCACCATGGGCACTGGCACCATGGACACTATCACCATGGACACTATCACCATGAGCACTGTCACCGTGGACACTGTCACCATGGTTATTGTCACCATTAGCACTATCACCATGAGCACGGTCACCGTGTGCACTATAATAGTGATAGAGGTCACCATGGACAATATAAACATGGACACTGTCACAATGGGCACTGTCACCATGAGTACTGTCACTTTGGGCACTGTTGCCATGAGCACTGTCAGCAGAGGCACTGTCACCATGAGCACGATCACCTTGGGCACTCTATCCGTGGTTACGGTTACCATGGAGAATATAAGCATGGGAATGTCACAATGGGAACTATCACCAGGAGCACTGTGACCATGACCACTGTGACCATGGTCATTGTCACCATGAGCACTGTCACATTGGGCAGTGTCACAATCGGGCCTGTCGCCATGGGCTCTGTCACCATGAGCACTGTCACCATGGGCACTGTCACCATGACCACTATCTCCATGGCCACTGTCACTATGAACAATATCACCATGAGTACTGTCACCATGAGCATGATCACCATGGGCAGTATTTCCGTGGTTGCGGTTACCATGGAGAATATAAGCATGGGAATGTCACACTGCGAAATATCACCAGGAGCACTGTGACCACGGTCATTGTCACCATGAGCACTGTCACATTGGGCAGTGTCACAATCGGCCCTATCACCATGGGCTCTGTCACCATGAGCACTTTCACCATGGGCACTGTCACTATGAGCAATATTACCATGAGAACTGTCTCCATCGGCACTGTCAGCATTGCCACTGTCACCATGAGCACTGTCACCATGTGCCCAGTTACCATGGGCAGTATCACCATGAGCAATATTTCAATGAGCTCTGTCACCATGAGCACTGTTTCCATGGGCACTGTCACCGTGAGCATTGTCACCATGATAACGGTCACAATGGGCACTATTACCGTGATTGCGGTCACCAATGAGATTATAACCATGTGAACTGTCACAATGGACACGGTCACCATGGGCATTGTCACCTTGGGCATTTTCACCTTGGGTACTGTCACCATGAGCATTTTCACCATGGGCACTCTCACCATGAGCACTGTTGCCATGGTCACTGTCGCCATGGGCACTCTCACTATGGGCACTGTCTCCATGAGCACTGTCACCATGGGCACTATTTCCATGACTGTGGTTACCATGGAGACTATAAGCATGGGAATGTCACAATGGGCACTATCACAATGAGCACTGTGACCATGAGCATTGTAACCATAGTCACTGTCACCATGAGCACTGTCACATTGGGCATTGTAACAATGGACCCTGGCTCTGTCAGCATGATCACTGTCACCATGATCACAGTCACCATGCGCACTATTACTGTGATTGCGGTCACCATGGAGACTATATCCATGGGCAGTGTCACAAGAGTCAGTATCACCATGAGCACTGTCACCATGGACACTGTCACCATGGGCACTGTCACCTTGAGAACTGTCACTATGGGCACTGTCGCCTTGAGGACTGTAACCATGAGCACGATCACCATGGGCACTATTTCCGTGGTTGCGGTTACCATGGAGAATCTAAGCATGGGAATGTCACAATGGGAACTATCACCAGGAGCACTGTGACCATGAGCACTGTGACCATGGTCATTGTCACCATGAGCACTGTCACATTGGGCAGTGTCACAATCGGCCCTATCACCATGGGCTCTGTCACCATGAGCACTGTCACCATGGGCACTGTCAGCATTGGAACTGTCACCATGGGCTCTGTCAGCATGACCACTGTCACCATGATCACAGTCACCATGCGCACTATTACTGTGATTGTGGTCACCATGGAGACTATAACCATGGGCAGTGTCACAAGAGGCAGTATCACCGTGAGCACTGTCACCATGGACACTGTCACCATGGGCACTGTCACCATGGCAACTGTCACCATGAAAAGTGTCACAAAGTGTACTATCACTATGGGTACTGTCACCACAGTATATTTCACTAAGAGCACTTTCACTTTGAGCATTATGACGATGAGCACAGTCACCATGAACACTGTCACCAAGTACACTGTCACCATGAACACTCTCAGCATGAGCACGGTCACCATGGCCATTGTCACCATGAGCACAGTCACCGTGTGCACTATTACCTTGATTGCGGTCACCATGGAGACTATAACCATGGGACTGTCAAAATCGGCACTATATCCTTGAGCA
The DNA here is from genome assembly GCF_026419965.1 of Kogia breviceps. NCBI lineage: Eukaryota > Metazoa > Chordata > Mammalia > Artiodactyla > Physeteridae > Kogia > Kogia breviceps. The sequence goes on from NW_026711692.1 coordinate 17,673, forward strand.
CTGTCACCATGAGAACTGTCACCAAGGGCACTGTCACCATGGGAACTATCACTAAGAGCAATATCACCATGAGAACTGTCACCATGGGCAGTGTCAGCATTGCCACTGTCAACATGGTGTCTGTCACCTGGAGCACTGTCACCATGGGCCCAGTCACCATGGGCAATATCACCTTGAGCAGTGTCACCATGACCACAGTCACCATGAGCACTATTACCATGAGCATTGCCACCATGGGAATTGTCACCAAGAGCACTGTCACCATGAGCAAGGTCACCATGGGCACTATTCCCGTGGTAGCGGTCAACATGGAGACTATAACCTTGGGACTGTCACAATGGGCACTATCACCATGGGTACGGTTACGATGGGCACTATTACCGTGATTGCAGTGACCTTTCAGATTATAACCATGGGACTCTCACATCGGGCACTATCAGCATGAGCACTGTCACCATGGGCATTGTCACCCTTAGCACTGTCACCATGGACACTATCACCATGAGCACTGTCAACATGGGAACTGTCACCATGAGCACTATCACCATGAGCACTGTCACTATGTGCAATATCACCATGAGAACTGTCATCATGGGCACTGTCAGCCTTGCCACTGTCACCATGGGCCCAGTCACCATGGGCACTATCACCTTGATCCGTGTCACCATGATCAGTGTCGCCATGGGCACAGTCAGCATTGGAACTGTCACCATGGGCTCTGTCACCATGAGCACTGTCACCATGATCACGGTCACCATGGGAACTATTACTTTGATTGCGGTCACCATGGAGACTATAACCATGGGCAGTGTCACAATGTGCAGTATCACCATGAGCACTATCACAATGAGCACTGTCACCATGAGCAATCTTTCCATGAGCACTCTCACCATGAGCACTGTCACCATGGACACTGTCACCCTGGGCACTGTCACCATGGGAACTGTCACCGTGAAAAGTGTCACAAAGGATAATATCACTATGGGTACTGTCACCACCGTATATTTCACAAAGACCACTTTCACTGTGAGCATTGTGACTATGGGCACTGTCGCCATGAGCTCTGTCACTATGAGCACTGTCACCATGGGCACTATCACCATGAGCACTGTGACCATGGTCACTGTCACCATGAGCACTGTCACACTGGGCAGTGTCACAATGGGAACTGTCACCATGGGCACTGTCACCGAGAGCACTGTCACCATGAGCACTATCAGCATGAGCAATGTCACCATGGGTACTGAACGATGAGCACTGTCACCATGGGCACTGTCACCATGACCACAGTCACCATGAACACTATTACCATGAGGACTGTCACCATGGGAATTGTCACCATGAGCACTGTTACCATGAGCATGGTCATCATGGGCACTATTACCGTGGTAGCGGTAACCATGGAGACTATAACCATAGGACTGTCACAATGGGCACTATCACCATGGGTATGGTTAGGATGGGCACTATTACCGTGATTGCAGTGACCATGGAGATTATACGCAGGGGACTCTCACATCGGGCACGATCAGCATGAGCACAGTCACCATGGGCACTGTCACACTGAGCACTGTCACCATGGAAACGATCACTATGAGCACTGTCACCGTGGACACTGTCACGATGGTAATTGTCACCATTAACACTATCACCATGAGCACGGTCACCGTGTGCATTCTAACAGTGATGGCGCTCACCATGGACAATATAAACATGGACACTGTCACAATGGGCACTGTCGCCATGAGCACTGTCACTATGGGCACTGTCGCCATGAGCACTGTCACCATGAGCACTGTCACCATGAGCATGATCACCATGGACACTATTTCCGTGGTTACAGTTACCATGGAGAATATAAGCATGGGAATGTCACAATGGGAACTATCACTAGGAGCACTGTGACCATGACCAATGTGACCATGTCACATTGGGCAGTTTCAAAATCGGGCCTGTCGCCATGGGCTCTGTCACCATGAGCACTGTCACCATGGGCACTGTCACCATGACAACTATCACCATGGGCATTGTCACTATGAACAATATCACCATGAGAAATGTCACCATGGGCACTGTCACCATGTGCCCAGTCCCCATGGGAACTATCACTTTGATTGCGGTCACCATGGAGACTATAACCCTCGGCAGTGTCACAATGTGCAGTATCACCATGAGCACTATCACAATGAGCACTGTCACCATGAGCAATCTTTCCATGAGCACGGTCACCATGAGCACTGTCACCATGAGCACTGTCACCATGGACACTGTCACCATGGGCACTGTCACCATGGGAACTGTCACCGTGAAAAGTGTCACAAAGGGTCATATCACTATGGGTAATGTCACCACAGTATATTTCACAAAGAGCACTTTCACTGTGAGCATTGCGACCATGAGCACTATCACCATGAACACTGTCACCATGAGAACTGTCACCATGAGTACCATCACCATGAACACTGTTTCCAGGGGCACTCTCACTATGGGCATTGTCGCCATGAGCACTGTCACTATGAGCACTGTCACCATGGGCACTGTTACCATGAGCACTGTCACCATGAGCACGGTCACCATGGGCACTATTTCTGTGATTGCGGTTACCGTGGAGACTATAAGGATGGGAATGTCACAATGGGCACTATCACCATGAGCACTGTGAGCCTCGTCACTGTCACAATGAGCACTGTGACATTGGGCAGTGTCACAATGGAAACTGTCACCATGGGCACTGTCACCATGAGCACTATCAGCATGAGCATTGTCACCATGGGCACTTAACCATGAGCACTGTCACCATTGGCACTGTCCCCATGACCACAGTCACCATGAACACTATTACCATGTGCATTGTCACCATGACCACAGTCACCATGAGCACTATTACCATGAGCATTGTCACCATGGGAATTGTCAACAGAGCACTGTCACCATGAGCACGGTCACCATGGGCATTATTACCGTGGTAGCGGTTACCATGGAGACTATAACCATGGGACTGTCACAATGCGCAATAACACCATGGGTATGGTTATGATGGGCACTATTACCGTGATTGCAGTGACCCTGGAGATTATAACCATGGGACTCTCACATCGGGCACTATCAGCATGAGCACTGTCACCATGGGCACTTTCACCCTGAGTACTGTCTCCATGGACACGATCACCATGAGCACTGTCACCGTGGCCACTGTCACCATGGTTAATGTCACCATTCGCACTATCACCATGAGCACGGTCACCGTGTGCACTATAACAGTGAATGTGGTCACCATGGACAGTATAAACATGGACACTGTCACAAAGGGCACTGTCACCTTGAGAACTGTCACTATGGGCACTGTCGCCATGAGCACTGTAATCATGAGCACGATCACCATGGGCACTATTTCCGTGGTTGCGGTTACCATGGAGAATCTAAGCATGGGAATGTCACAATGGGAACTATCCCCAGGAGCACTGTGACCATGAGCACTGTGACCATGGTCATTGTCACCATGAGCACTGTCACATTGGGCAGTGTCACAATCGGCCCTATCTCCATGGGCTCTGTCACCATGAGCACTGTCACCATGGGGACTCTCACCATGAGCACTATCACCATGGGCACTGTCACTATGAGAAATATCACCATGAGAACTGTCACCATGGGCACTGTCACCATGAGCACTGTCAACATGTGCCCAGTCGCCATGGGCACTATCACCATGAGCACTATCACAATGAGCACTGTCACCATGAGCACTGTTTCCACGGGCACTGTCACCATGAGCATTGTCACCATGATAACGGTCACAATGGGCACTATTACCGTGATTGCGGTCACCAAGGAGATTATAACCATGTGAACTGTCACAATGGACATTCTCACCATGGGCATTGTCACCATGGGCATTCTCACCATGGGTACTGTCACCATGAGCAGTTTCACCATGGGCACTCTCACCATGAGCACTGTCGCCATGGGCACTCTCACTATGGGCACTGTCGCCATGAGCACTGTCACCATGGGCACTATTTCCGTGATTCCACTTACCATGGAGACTATAAGCATGGGAATGTCACAATGGGCACTATCACAGTGAGCACTGTGACCATGAGCATTGTGACCATAGTCACTGTCACCAAGAGCACTGTCACATTGGGCAGTGTAACAATGGACCCTGTCACCATGGGCTCTGTCACCATGAGCAATGTCACCATGGGCACTGTTACCATGAGCACTATCACCATTAGAACTGTCACCATGGGCACTGTCAGCATTGGAACTGTCACCATGGGCTCTGTCACCATGAGCACTGTCACCATGATCACGGGCACCATGGGCAATATTACTGTGATTGCGGTCACCATGGAGACTATAACCATGGGCAGTGTCACAATGGGCAGTATCACCATGAGCACTATCACAATGAGCACTGTCACCATGAGCACTGTCACCATGGACACTGTCACCATGGGCACTGTCACCATGGGAACTGTCACCGTGAAAAGAGTCACAAAGGGTACTATCACTATGGGTAATGTCACCACAGTATATTTCACTAAGAGCACTTTCACTGTCAGCATTGTGACCATGAGCACTATCACCATGAACAGTTTCACCATGAGTACTGTCACCATGGGCACTGTTACCATGAGAACTGTCACCATGAGCACGGTCACCATGGGCACTATTTCCGTGACTGTGGTTATCATGGAGAGTATATACATGGGAATGTCACAATGAGCACTATCCCCATGAGCACTGTGACCATGGACACTGTTAACATGAGCACTGTCACATTGGGCAGTGTCACAATGTGAACTGTCACCATGGGCACTGTCACCAAGAGCACTGTCACCATGAGCACTGTCAGCATGAGCAATGTCACCATGGGCACTGAACCATGAGCACTGTCACCATTGGCACTGTCACCATGACCACAGTCATCATGAGCACTATTACCATGAGCATTGTCACCATGGGAATTGTCACCATGAGCACTGTCACCATGAGCATGGTCACCGTGTTCCATATTACCGTGGTAGCGGTCACCATGGAGACTATAACCATGGGACTGTCACAATGGGCACTATCACCATGGGTATGGTTACGATGGGCCCTATTACCGTGATGGCAGTGACCATGTAGATTATAACCATGGGATTTTCACATCGGGCACTATCAGCATGAACACTGTCACGACGAGCACTGTCACCATGGAAACGATCACTATGAGCACTGTCACCGTGGACACTGTCACGATGGTAACTGTCACCATTAACACTATCACCATGAGCACGGTCACCGTGTGCACTCTAACAGTGATGGCGCTCACCATGGACAATATAAACATGGACACTGTCACAATGGGCACTGTCGCCATGAACACTGTCACTATGGGCACTGTCGCCATGAGCACTGTCACCATGAGCACTGTCACCATGAGCATGATCACCATGGACACTATTTCCGTGGTTACAGTTACCATGGAGAATATAAGCATGGGAATGTCACAATGGGAACTATCACTAGGAGCACTGTGACCATGACCAATGTGACCATGTCACATTGGGCAGTGTCACAATCGGGCCTGTCGCCATGGGCTCTGTCACCATGAGCACTGTCACCATGGGCACTGTCACCATGAGAACTATCACCATGGGCATTGTCACTATGAACAATATCACCATGAGAAATGTCACCATGGGCACTGTCACCATGTGCCCAGTCCCCATGGGAACTATCACTTTGATTGTGGTCACCATGGAGACTATAACCCTCGGCAGTGTCACAATGTGCAGTATCACCATGAGCACTATCACCATGAGCACTGTCACCATGAGCACTGTCACCATGGACACTGTCACCATGGGCACTGTCACCATGGGAACTGTCACCGTGAAAAGTGTCACGAAGGGTCATATCACTATGGGTAATGTCACCACAGTATATTTCACAAAGAGCACTTTCACTGTGAGCATTGCGACCATGAGCACTATCACCATGAACACTGTCACCATGAGTACTGTCACCATGAGTACTATCACCATGAGCACTGTTTCCAGGGACACTCTCACTATGGGCACTGTCGCCATGAGCACTGTCACTATGAGCACTGTCACCATGGGCACTGTTACCATGAGCACTGTCACCATGAGCACGGTCACCATGGGCACTATTTCTGTGATTGCGGTTACCGTGGAGACTATAAGGATGGGAATGTCACAATGGGCACTATCACCATGAGCACTGTGAGCCTCGTCACTGTCACAATGAGCACTGTGACATTGGGCAGTGTCACAATGGAAACTGTCACCATGGGCACTGTCACCATGAGCACTATCAGCATGAGCATTGTCACCATGGGCACTTAACCATGAGCACTGTCACCATTGGCACTGTCCCCATGACCACAGTCACCATGAACGCTATTACCATGTGCATTGTCACCATGACCACAGTAACCATGAGCACTATTACTGTGATTGCGGTCACCATGGAGACTATAACCATGGGCAGTGTCACAAGAGGCAGTATCACCGTGAGCACTGTCACCATGGACACTGTCACCATGGGCACTGTCACCATGGGAACTGTCACCGTGAAAAGTGTCACAAAGGGTACTATCACTATGGGTACTGTCACCACAGTATATTTCACTAAGAGCACTTTCACTTTGAGCATTATGACGATGAGCACAGTCACCATGAACACTGTCACCAAGTACACTGTCACCATGAACACTCTCAGCATGAGCACGGTCACCATGGCCATTGTCACCATGAGCACAGTCACCGTGTGCTCTATTACCTTGATTGCGGTCACCATGGAGACTATAACCATGGGACTGTCAAAATCGGCACTAAATCCTTGAGCACTGTCACCATGAGAACTGTCACCAAGGGCACTGTCACCATGGGAACTATCACTATGAGCAATATCACCATGAGATCTGTCACCATGGGCGGTGTCAGCATTGCCACTGTCAACATGGGGTTTGTCACCTGGAGCACTGTCACCATGGGCCCAGTCACCATGGGCAATATCACCTTGAGCAGTGTCACCATGACCACAGTCACCATGAGCACTATTACCATGAGCATTGCCACCATGGGAATTGTCACCAAGAGCACTGTCACCATCAGCACGGTCACCATGGGCACTATTCCCGTGGTAGCGGTCAACATGGAGACTATAACCTTGGGACTGTCACAATGGGCACTATCACCATGGGTACGGTTACGATGGGCACTATTACCGTGATTGCAGTGACCTTTCAGATTATAACCATGGGACTCTCACATCGGGCACTATCAGCATGAGCACTGTCACCATGGGCATTGTCACCCTTAGCACTGTCACCATGGACACTAACAGCATGAGCACTGTTACCATGGGAACTGTCACCATGAGCACTATCACCATGGGCACTGTCACTATGAGCAATATCACCATGAGAACTGTCATCATGGGCACTGTCACCATAAGCACTGTCACCATGGGTACTATCACTCTCATCACTCTCACCATGAACACTATCACTATGAGCACGGTCACAATAGGCAGTATCACCATGAGCACTGTTGCCATGGCCACTGTTGCCATGGGCACTCTCACAAAGGGCACTGTCGCCATGAGCACTGTCACCATGGGCACTATTTCCGTGATTGCGGTTACCATGGAGTGTATAAGCATGGGAATGTCTCAATGGGCACTATCACAATGAGCACTGTGACCATAGTCACTGTCACCATGAGCACTGTCACATTGGGCAGTGTAACAATGGGCCCTGTCACCATCGGCTCTGTCACCATGATCACGGTCACCATGAGCACACTATTACTGTGATTGCGGTCACCATGGAAGCTATAACCATGGGCAGTGTCGCAATGGGCCGTATCACCATGAGCACTATCAAAATGAGCACTGTCACCAGAGCACTGTCACCATGGACACTGTCACCATGGGCACTGTCACCATGGGAACTGTCACCGTGAAAAGAGTCACAAAGGGTACTATCACTATGGGTAATGTCACCACAGTATATTTCACAAAGAGCACTTTCACTGTGAGCATTGCGACCATGAGCACTATCACCATGAACACTGTCACCATGAGTACTGTCACCATGAGTACTATCACCATGAGCACTGTTTCCAGGGACACTCTCACTATGGGCACTGTCGCCATGAGCACTGTCACTATGAGCACTGTCACCATGGGCACTGTTACCATGAGCACTGTCACCATGAGCACGGTCACCATGGGCACTATTTCTGTGATTGCGGTTACCGTGGAGACTATAAGGATGGGAATGTCACAATGGGCACTATCACCATGAGCACTGTGAGCCTCGTCACTGTCACAATGAGCACTGTGACATTGGGCAGTGTCACAATGGAAACTGTCACCATGGGCACTGTCACCATGAGCACTATCAGCATGAGCATTGTCACCATGGGCACTTAACCATGAGCACTGTCACCATTGGCACTGTCCCCATGACCACAGTCACCATGAACGCTATTACCATGTGCATTGTCACCATGACCACAGTAACCATGAGCACTATTACTGTGATTGCGGTCACCATGGAGACTATAACCATGGGCAGTGTCACAAGAGGCAGTATCACCGTGAGCACTGTCACCATGGACACTGTCACCATGGGCACTGTCACCATGGGAACTGTCACCGTGAAAAGTGTCACAAAGGGTACTATCAGTATGGGTACTGTCACCACAGTATATTTCACTAAGAGCACTTTCACTTTGAGCATTATGACGATGAGCACAGTCACCATGAACACTGTCACCAAGTACACTGTCACCATGAACACTCTCAGCATGAGCACGGTCACCATGGCCATTGTCACCATGAGCACAGTCACCGTGTGCTCTATTACCTTGATTGCGGTCACCATGGAGACTATAACCATGGGACTGTCAAAATCGGCACTAAATCCTTGAGCACTGTCACCATGAGAACTGTCACCAAGGGCACTGTCACCATGGGAACTATCACTATGAGCAATATCACCATGAGATCTGTCACCATGGGCGGTGTCAGCATTGCCACTGTCAACATGGGGTTTGTCACCTGGAGCACTGTCACCATGGGCCCAGTCACCATGGGCACTATCTCCTTGATCCGTGTCACCATGATCAGTGTCGCCATGGGCACAGTCAGCATTGGAACTGTCACCATGGGCTCTGTCACCATGAGCACTGTCACCATGATCACGGTCACCATGGGAACTATTACTTTGATTGCGGTCACCATGGAGACTATAACCATGGGCAGTGTCACAATGTGCAGTATCACCATGAGCACTATCACAATGAGCACTGTCACCATGAGCAATCTTTCCATGAGCACTCTCACCATGAGCACTGTCACCATGGACACTGTCACCCTGGGCACTGTCACCATGGGAACTGTCACCGTGAAAAGTGTAACAAAGGATAATATCACTATGGGTACTGTCACCACTGTATATTTCACAAAGACCACTTTCACTGTGAGCATTGTGACTATGGGCACTGTCGCCATGAGCTCTGTCACTATGAGCACTGTCACCATGGGCACTATCACCATGAGCACTGTGACCATGGTCACTGTCACCATGGGCACTGTCACACTGAGCACTGTCACCATGGAAATGATCGCTATGAGCACTGTCACCGTGGACACTGTCACGATGGTAATTGTCACCATTAACACTATCACCATGAGCACGGTCACCGTGTGCACTCTAACAGTGATGGCGGTCACCATGGACAATATAAACATGGACACTGTCACAATGGGCACTGTCGCCATGAGCACTGTCACTATGGGCACTGTCGCCATGAGCACTGTCACCATGAGCACTGTCACCATGAGCATGATCACCATGGACACTATTTCCGTGGTTACAGTTACCATGGAGAATATAAGCATGGGAATGTCACAATGGGAACTATCACTAGGAGCACTGTGACCATGACCAATGTGACCATGTCACATTGGGCAGTGCCACAATCGGGCCTGTCGCCATGGGCTCTGTCACCATGAGCACTGTCACCATGGGCACTGTCACCATGACAACTATCACCATGGGCATTGTCACTATGAACAATATCACCATGAGAAATGTCACCATGGGCACTGTCACCATGTGCCCAGTCCCCATGGGAACTATCACATTGATTGCGGTCACCATGGAGACTATAACCCTCGGCAGTGTCACAATGTGCAGTATCACCATGAGCACTATCACAATGAGCACTGTCACCATGAGCAATCTTTCCATGAGCACGGTCACCATGAGCACTGTCACCATGAGCACTGTCACCATGGGAACTATCACCGTGAAAAGTGTCACAAAGGGTCATATCACTATGGGTAATGTCACCACAGTATATTTCACAAAGAGCACTTTCACTGTGAGCATTGCGACCATGAGCACTATCACCATGAACACTGTCACCATGAGTACTGTCACCATGAGTACTATCACCATGAGCACTGTTTCCAGGGACACTCTCACTATGGGCACTGTCGCCATGAGCACTGTCACTATGAGCACTGTCACCATGGTCACTGTCACCATGGGCACTGTCACACTGAGCACTGTCACCATGGAAATGATCGCTATGAGCACTGTCACCGTGGACACTGTCACGATGGTAATTGTCACCATTAACACTATCACCATGAGCACGGTCACCGTGTGCACTCTAACAGTGATGGCGGTCACCATGGACAATATAAACATGGACACTGTCACAATGGGCACTGTCGCCATGAGCACTGTCACTATGGGCACTGTCGCCATGAGCACTGTCACCATGAGCACTGTCACCATGAGCATGATCACCATGGACACTATTTCCGTGGTTACAGTTACCATGGAGAATATAAGCATGGGAATGTCACAATGGGAACTATCACTAGGAGCACTGTGACCATGACCAATGTGACCATGTCACATTGGGCAGTGTCACAATCGGGCCTGTCGCCATGGGCTCTGTCACCATGAGCACTGTCACCATGGGCACTGTCACCATGACAACTATCACCATGGGCATTGTCACTATGAACAATATCACCATGAGAAATGTCACCATGGGCACTGTCACCATGTGCCCAGTCCCCATGGGAACTATCACATTGATTGCGGTCACCATGGAGACTATAACCCTCGGCAGTGTCACAATGTGCAGTATCACCATGAGCACTATCACAATGAGCACTGTCACCATGAGCAATCTTTCCATGAGCACGGTCACCATGAGCACTGTCACCATGAGCACTGTCACCATGGGAACTGTCACCGTGAAAAGTGTCACAAAGGGTCATATCACTATGGGTAATGTCACCACAGTATATTTCACAAAGAGCACTTTCACTGTGAGCATTGCGACCATGAGCACTATCACCATGAACACTGTCACCATGAGTACTGTCACCATGAGTACTATCACCATGAGCACTGTTTCCAGGGACACTCTCACTATGGGCACTGTCGCCATGAGCACTGTCACTATGAGCACTGTCACCATGGGCACTGTTACCATGAGCACTGTCACCATGAGCACGGTCACCATGGGCACTATTTCCGTGATTGCGGTTACCTTGGAGACTATAAGGATGGGAATGTCACAATGGGCACTATCACCATGGGTACGGTTACGATGGGCACTATTACCGTGATTGCAGTCACAAAGGGTACTATCACTATGGGTACTGTCACCACAGTATATTTCACTAAAAGCACTTGCACTGTGAGCATTGTGACCATGAGCACTGTCACCATGAATACTGTCACTATGGGCACTATCACCATGAACACTGTTGACAGGGGCACTCTCACTGTGGGCACGGTCGCCAAGAGCACTTTCACCATTGCCACTGTTACCATGAGCACTGTCACCATGAGCACGGTCACCATGGGCACTATTTCTGTGATTGCGGTTACCATGGAGACTATAGGCATGGGAATGTCACAATGGGCACCATCACAAAGGGCACTGTGACCATGAGCATTGTAACCATAGTCACTGTCACCAAGAGCACTGTCACATTGGGTAGTGTAACAATGCACCCTGTCACCATGGGCTCTGTAACCATGAGCAATGTCACCATGGGCAATGTTACCATGAGCACTACCACCATTAGAACTGTCACCATGGGCACTGTCCGCCTTGGAACTATCACCATGGGCTCTGTCACCATGAGCACTGTCACCATGATCACAGTCACCATGGCCCCTCTAACTGTGATTGCGGTCACCATGGAGACTATAACTATGTGCAGTGTCACAAGAGGCAGTATCAACATGAGCACTGTCACCATGGACACTTTCACCATGGGCATTGTCACCATGGGCATTCTCAACATGGGTACTATCACCATGAGCCGTTTCACCATGGGCACTACCACCATGAGCACCGTTGCCATGGGGACTGTCGCCATGGGCACTCTCACTATGGGCACTGTCGCCATGAGCACTGTCACCATGGGCACTATTTCCGTGATTCCACTTACCATGGAGACTATAAGCATGGGAATGTCACAATGGGCACTATCACCATGAGCACTGTGAGCCTGGTCACTGTCACCATGAGCACTGTGACATTGGGCAGTGTCACAATGGAAACTGTCACCATGGGCACTGGCACCATGAGCACTATCAGCATGAGCAATGTCACCATGGCCACTTAACCATGAGCACTGTCACCATTGGCACTGTCACCATGACCACAGTCACCATGAACACTATTACCATGTGCATTGTCACCATGACCACAGTCACCATGAGCACTATTACCATGAGCATTGTCACCATGGGAATTGTCAACAGAGCACTGTCACCATGAGCATGGTCACCATGGACATTATTACCGTGGTAGCGGTTACCATGGAGACTATAACCATGGGACTGTCACAATGGGCACTATCACCATGGGTACGGTTACGATGGGCACTATTACCGTGATTGCAGTGACCATGGAGATTATAACCATGGGACTCTCACACCGGGCACTATCAGCATGAGCACTGTCACCATGGGCACTTTCTCCCTGAGTACTGTCTCCATGGACACGATCACCATGAGCACTGTCACCGTGGCCACTGTCACCATGGTTAGTGTTACCATTCGCACTATCACCATGAGCACGGTCACCGTGTGCCCTATAACAGTGAATGTGGTCACCATGGACAGTATAAACATGGACACTGTCACAATGGGCACTGTCACCTTGAGAACTGTCACTATGGGCACTGTCGCCATGAGCACTGTAACCATGAGCACGATCACCATGGGCACTATTTCCGTGGTTGCGGTTACCATGGACAATCTAAGCATGGGAATGTCACAATGGGAACTATCCCCAGGAGCACTGTGACCATGAGCACTGTGACCATGGTCATTGTCACCATGAGCACTGTCACATTGGGCAGTGTCACAATCGGCCCTATCACCATGGGCTCTGTCACCATGAGCACTGTCACCATGGGCACTGTCACCATGGGCACTGTCAGCATTGGAAGTGTCACCATGGGCTCTGTCAGCATGACCACTGTCACCATGATCACAGTCACCATGCGCACTATTACTGTGATTGCGGTCACCATGGAGACTATAACTATGGGCAGTGTCACAAGAGGCAGTATCACCGTGAGCACTGTCACAATGGACACTGTCACCATGGGCACTGTCACCATGGGAACTGTCACCGTGAAAAGTGTCACAAAGGGTCATATCACTATGGGTAATGTCACCACAGTATATTTCACAAAGAGCACTTTCACTGTGAGCATTGCGACCATGAGCACTATCACCATGAACACTGTCACCATGAGTAATGTCACCATGAGTACTATCACCATGAGCACTGTTTCCAGGGGCACTCTCACTATGGGCACTGTCGCCATGAGCACTGTCACTATGAGCACTGTCACCATGGACACTGTCACCATGGGCACTGTCACCATGGGAACTGTCACCGTTAAAAGTGTCACAAAGGATAATATCACTATGGGTAATGTCACCACAGTATATTTCACAAAGAGCACTTTCACTGTGAGCATTGTGACCATGAGCACTTTCACCATGAACACACTCCCCATGAGCACTGATTCCATGGGCACTGTCACCACGAGCACTGTCACCATGGGCATTGTCACCACGGGCACTATTACCATGATTGCGGTCAACATGGTGAATATAACCATGGACACTGTCACAACGGGCACTCTCACCATGAGCACTGTCACCGTGGGCACTGTCACCATGAGCACTCTAACCATGAGCACTATCAAAAGGGGAACTATCACTGTGATAATTGTCACCATGGGCACTGTCACCGTAGGCAATATAACCATGGGTACTGTCACCATGAGCACTGTCACCTTGGGAACCGTCACCATTGGTACTATTACCATGAGCACTATCACCATGAGCACGGTCTCCATGGGCATTTTCACCGAGATTGCGGTCACCATGGTGACTATAACCATCGGCACTCTCACAAAGGGCTTTATCACGAGGACTCTCACCATTAGCACTGACACCATGAGCACTGTTACCATGGGCACTGTCACCATGAGCCCTCTCACCAAGGGAACTGTCACCGTGAACTCTGTCCCAATGGGTACTATTACCATGCGTACTGTCAGCATGGTATATTTCACTAAGAGCATTATCACTGTGAGCATTGTGACCATGAGCACGGGCACCTTGAACACTGTGAGAAAGTACACTGGCTCCATGAACACTCTCACCATGAGCACTGTCACCATGGGCTCTGTCACCATCAGAACTGTCACCATGGGCACTGTCAGCATTGCCGCTGTCACCATGAGCACTGTCACCATGGGCCCATTTACCATGGGCACTATCAACTTGAGCATGGTCACCATGAGCACTTTCGCCATGGGCACTGTGACCATGAGCACTATCACCATGAGAACTGTCACCAAAGGCATTGTCATCATTGGAACTCTCACCATGGGCACTGTCACCATGAGCACTGTCACCATGGACACTGTCACCATGGGCACTGTCACCATGGGAACTGTCACCGTGAAAAGGGTCACAAAGGGTACTATCACTATGGGTACTGTCACCACAGTATATTTCACTAAGAGCACTTGCACTGTGAGCATTGTGACCATGAGCACTGTCACCATGAATACGGTCACTATGGGCACTATCACCATGAACACTGTTGCCAGGGGCACTCTCACTATGGGCACGGTCGCTAAGAGCACTTTCACCATTGCCACTGTTACCATGAGCACTGTCACCATGAGCACGGTCACCATGGGCACTATTTCTGTGATTGCGGTTACCATGGAGACTGTAGGCATGGGAATGTCACAATGGGCACCATCACAAAGGGCACTGTGACCATGAGCATTGTAACCATAGTCACTGTCACCAAGAGCACTGTCACATTGGGCAGTGTAACAATGGACCCTGTCACCATGGGCTCTGTCACCATGAGCAATGTCACCATGGGCAATGTTACCATGAGCACTACCACCATTAGAACTGTCACCATGGGCACTGTCCGCCTTGGAACTATCACCATGGGCTCTGTCACCATGAGCACTGTCACCATGATCACGGTCACCATGGCCACTCTAACTGTGATTGCGGTCAACATGGAGACTATAACCATGTGCAGTGTCACAAGAGGCAGTATCACCATGAGCACTGTCACCATGGACACTTTCACCATGGGCATTGTCACCATGGGCATTCTCAACATGGGTACTATCACCATGAGCAGTTTCACCATGGGCACTATCACCATGAGCACTGTTGCCATGGGCACTGTCGCCATGGGCACTCTCACTATGGGCACTGTCGCCATGAGCACTGTCACCATGGGCACTATTTCCGTGATTCCACTTACCATGGAGACTATAAGCATGGGAATGTCACAATGGGCACTATCACCATGAGCACTGTGAGCCTGGTCACTGTCACCATGAGCACTGTGACATTGGGCAGTGTCACAATGGAAACTGTCACCATGGGCACTGTCACCATGAGCACTATCAGCATGAGCAATGTCACCATGGCCACTTAACCATGAGCACTGTCACCATTGGCACTGTCACCATGAACACAGTCACCATGAACACTATTACCATGTGCATTGTCACCATGACCACAGTCACCATGAGCACTATTACCATGAGCATTGTCACCATGGGAATTGTCAACAGAGCACTGTCACCATGAGCACGGTCACCATGGGCATTATTACCGTGGTAGCGGTTACCATGGAGACTATAACCATGGGACTGTCACAATGGGCACTATCACCATGGGTACGGTTACGATGGGCACTATTACCGTGATTGCAGTGACCATGGAGATTATAACCATGGGACTCTCACATCGGGCACTATCAGCATGAGCACTCTCACCATGAGCACTGTTGCCATGGGCACTCTCAGTATGGGCACTGTCGCCATGAGCACTGTCACCATGGGCACTATTTCTGTGATTGCGGTTACCTTGGAGACTATAAGCATGGGAATATCACAATGGGCACTATTACAATGAGCACTGTGACCATGTGCATTGTGACCATAGTCATTGTCACCAAGAGCACTGTCACATTGGGCAGTGTAACAATGGACCCTTTCACCATGGATTCTGTCACCATGAGCAATGTCACCATGGGCACTGTCAGCATTGGAACTGTCACTATGGGCTCTGTCACCATGAGCACTGTCACCATGAGCAGTGTCACAATGAGCACGATCACCATGGGCACTATTTCCGTGGTTACGGTTACCATGGAGAATATAAGCATGGGAATGTCACAATGGGAACTATCACCAGGAGCACTGTGACCATGACCACTGTGACCATGGTCATTGTCACCATGAGCACTGTCGCCATGGGCACTGTCACCATGAGCACTATCACCATGGGCACTGTCACTATGAACAATATCAACATGAGAATTGTCACCATGGGCACTGTCAGCATTGCCACTATCACCATGGGCTCTGTCACCATGAGCACTGTCACCATGATCACGGTCACCATGGGCACTATTACTGTGATTGCGGTCACCATGGAGACTATAACTATGGGCAGTGTCACAATGGGCAGTATCACCATGAGCACTATCACAATGAGCACTGTCACCATGAGCACTGTCACCATGGACACTGTCACCATAGGCACTGTCACCATGGGAAGTGTCACCGTGAAATGTGTCACAAAGGGTAATACCACTATGGGTACTGTCACCACAGTATATTTCACAAAGAGCACTTTCACTGTGAGCATTGTGACCATGAGCACTATCACCATGAACACTGTCACCATGAGTACTGTCACCATGGGCACTATCACCATGAGCACTGTTGCCAGGGGCACTCTCACTATGTGCACTGTCGCCATGAGCACTGTCACTATGAGCACTGTCACCATGGGCACTGTTACCTTGAGCACTGTCTCCATGAGCACGGTCACCATGGGCACTATTTCCGTGATTGCGGTTACCATGGAGACTATAAGCATGGGAATGTCACAATGGGCACGATCACCATGAGCACTGTGACCATGTACACTGTCACCATGAGCAC
This sequence comes from Kogia breviceps, assembly GCF_026419965.1. NCBI lineage: Eukaryota > Metazoa > Chordata > Mammalia > Artiodactyla > Physeteridae > Kogia > Kogia breviceps. The sequence continues at coordinate 35,268 of NW_026711692.1, forward strand.
TGTCACATTGGGGAGTGTCACAGTGGGAACTATCACCATGGGCACTGTCAGCAAGAGCACTGTCACCATGAGCACTCTCAACATGAGCATTGTCACCATGGGCACATAACCATGAGCACTGTCACCAGTTGCACTGTCACCATGACCACAGTCACCATGAGCACTATTACCATGAGCATTGTCACCATGGGAATTGTCACCATGAGCACTGTCACCATGAGCACCTTCACCATGAGCAATGTTACTGTGGTAGCGGTCACCATGGAGCCTATAACCATGGGACTGTCACAATGGGCACTATCACCATGGGTATGGTTTAGGATGGGCACTATTACCATGATTGCCGTGACCATGGAGATTATAAGCAGGGGACTCTCACATCGGGCACTATCAGCATGAGCACAGTCACCATGGGCACTGTCACACTGAGCACTGTTACCATGGACACGATCACCATGAGCACTGTCACTGTGGACACTGTCACGATGGTAATTGTCACCATTAACACTATCACCATGAGCACGGTCACCGTGTGCACTCTAACAGTGATGGCGGTCACCATGGACAATATAAACATGGGCACTGTCACAATGGGCACTGTCGCCATGAGCACTGTCACTATGGGCACTGTCGCCATGAGCACTGTCACCATGAGCACTGTCACCATGAGCATGATCACCATGGACACTATTTCCGTGGTTACAGTTACCATGGAGAATATAAGCATGGGAATGTCACAATGGGAACTATCACTAGGAGCACTGTGACCATGACCAATGTGACCATGTCACATTGGGCAGTGTCACAATCGGGCCTGTCGCCATGGGCTCTGTCACCATGAGCACTGTCACCATGGGCACTGTCACCATGAGAACTATCACCATGGGCATTGTCACTATGAACAATATCACCATGAGAAATGTCACCATGGGCACTGTCACCATGTGCCCAGTCCCCATGGGAACTATCACTTTGATTGTGGTCACCATGGAGACTATAACCCTAGGCAGTGTCACAATGTGCAGAATCACCGTCAGCACTATCACAATGAGCACTGTCACCATGAGAAATCTTTCCATGAGCACGGTCACCATGAGCACTGTCACCATGAGCACTGTCACCATGGACACTGTCACCATGGGCACTGTCACCATGGGAACTGTCACCGTGAAAAGTTTCACAAAGGGTAATATCACTATGGGTAATGTCACCACAGTATATTTCACAAAGAGCACTTTCACTGTGAGCATTGTGACCATGAGCACTATCACCAAGAACACTGTCACCATGAGAACTGTCACCATGAGTACTATCACCATGAGAACTGTTTCCAAGGGCACTCTCACTATGGGCACTGTCGCCATGAGCACTGTCACTATGAGCACTGTCACCATGGGCACTGTTCCCATGAGCACTGTCACCATGAGCATGGTCACCATGGGCACTATTTCCATGATTGCGGTTACCTTGGATACTATAAGGATGGGAATGTCACAATGGGCACTATCACCATGAGAACTGTGAGCCTGGTCACTGTCACCATGAGCACTGTGACATTGGGCAGTGTCACAATGGAAAGTGTCACCATGGGCACTGGCACCATGAGCACTATCAGCATGAGCATTGTCACCATGGGCACTTAAGCATGAGCACTGTCACCATTGGCACTGTCACAATGACCACAGTCACCATGAACACTATTACCATGTGCATTGTCACCATGACCACAGTCACCATGAGCACTATTACCATGAGCATTGTCACCATGGGAATTGTCAACAGAGCACTGTCACCATGAGCACGGTCACCATGGGCATTATTACCGTGGTAGCGGTTACCATGGAGACTATAACCATGGGACTGTCACAATGGGCACTATCACCATGGGTACGGATACGATGGGCACTATTACCGTGATTGCAGTGACCATAGAGATTATAACCATGGGACTCTCACATCGGGCACTATCAGCATGAGCACTGTCACCATGGGCACTTTCACCCTGAGTACTGTCTCCATGGACACGATCACCATGAGCACTGTCACCGTGGCCACTGTCACCATGGTTAATGTCACCATTCGCACTATCACCATGAGCACGGTCACCGTGTGCACTATAACAGTGAATGTGGTCACCATGGACAGTATAAACATGGACACTGTCACAATGGGCACTGTCACCTTGAGAACTGTCACTATGGGCACTGTCGCCATGAGCACTGTAACCATGAGCACGATCACCATGGGCACTATTTCCGTGGTTGCGGTTACCATGGAGAATCTAAGCATGGGAATGTCACAATGGGAACTATCCCCAGGAGCACTGTGACCATGAGCACTGTGACCATGGTCATTGTCACCATGAGCACTGTCACATTGGGCAGTGTCACAATCGGCCCTATCACCATGGGCTCTGTCACCATGAGCACTGTCACCATGGGCACTCTCACCATGAGCACTACCACCATAGGCACTGTCACTATGAGCAATATCACCATGAGAACTGTCTCCATGGGCACTGTCAGCATTGCCACTGTCACCATGAGCACTGTCACCATGTGCCCAGTCACCATGTGCAGTATCACCATGAGCACTATCACAATGAGCACTGTCACCATGAGCACTGTCACCATGAGCATGATCACCATGGGCACTATTTCCGTGGTTCCGGTTACCATGGAGAATATAAGCATGGAATGTCACACTGGGAAATATCACCAGGAGCACAGTGACCATGGTCCTTGTCCCCATGAACACTGTCACATTGGGCAGTGTCACAATCGGCCCTATCACCATGGGCTCTGTCACCATGAGCACTGTCACCATGGGCACTCTCACCATGAGCACTACCACCATAGGTACTGTCACTATGAGCAATATCACCATGAGAACTGTCTCCATGGGCACTGTCAGCATGTGCCCAGTCACCATGGGCAGTATCACCATGAGCACTTTCACAATGGGCACTGTCACCATGAGCACTGTTTTCATGGGCACTGTCACCGTGAGCATTGTCACCATGATAACGGTGAAAATGGGCACTATTTCCGTGATTGCCGTCACCATGGAGATTATATCCATGCGAACTGTCACAGTGGACACTGTCACCATGGGCATTGTCACCATGGGCATTCTCACCATTGGTACTGTCACCATGAGCAGTTTCACCCTGGGCACTATCACCATGAGCACTGTTGCCATGGGCACTCTCACTATGGGCACTGTCGCCATGAGCACTGTCACCATGGGCACTATTTCCGTGATTCCACTTACCATGGAGACTATAAGTATGGGAATGTCACAATGGGAACTATTACAATGAGCACTGTGACCATGAGCATTGTGACCATAGTCACTGTCACCAAGAGCAATGTCACATTAGGCAGTGTAACAATGGACCCTGTCACCATGGGCTCTGTCACCATGAGCAATGTCACCATGGGCACTGTTACCATGAGCACTCTCACCATTAGAACTGTCACCATGAGCACTGTCACCATGATCACGTGCACCATGGGCAATATTACTGTGATTGCGGTCACCATGGAGACTATAACCATGGGCAGTGTCACAATCGGCAGTATCACCATGAGCACTATCACAATGAGCACTGTCACCATGAGCACTGTCACCATGGACACTGTCACCATGGGCACTGTCACCATGGGAACTGACACCGTGAAAAGAGTCACAAAGGGTACTATCACTATGGGTAATGTCACCACAGTATATTTCACTAAGAGCACTTTCACTGTCAGCATTGTGACCATGAGCACTATCACCATGAACAGTTTCACCATGAGTACTGTCACCATGGGCACTATCACCATGAGCACTGTTGCCAGGGGAACTCTCACTATGGGAACTGTCGCCATGAGCACTGTCACTGTGAGTACTGTCACCATGGGCACTGTTACCATGAGCACTCTCACCATTAGAACTGTCACCATGAGCACTGTCACCATGATCACGTGCACCATGGGCAATATTACTGTGATTGCGGTCACCATGGAGACTATAACCATGGGCAGTGTCACAATGGGCAGTATCACCATGAGCACTATCACAATGAGCACTGTCACCATGAGCACTGTCACCATGGACACTGTCACCATGGGCACTGTCACCATGGGAACTGACACCGTGAAAAGAGTCACAAAGGGTACTATCACTATGGGTAATGTCACCACAGTATATTTCACTAAGAGCACTTTCACTGTCAGCATTGTGACCATGAGCACTATCACCATGAACAGTTTCACCATGAGTACTGTCACCATGGGCACTATCACCATGAGCACTGTTGCCAGGGGAACTCTCACTATGGGAACTGTCGCCATGAGCACTGTCACTGTGAGTACTGTCACCATGGGCACTGTTACCATGAGAACTGTCACCATGGGCACGGTCACCATGGGCACTATTTCCGTGACTGTGGTTATCATGGAGAGTATATACATGGGAATGTCACAATGGGCACTATCCCCATGAGCACTGTGACCATGAGCAGTGTGACCATGGACACTGTTACCATGAGCACTGTCACATTGGGCAGTGTCACAGTGTGAACTGTCACGATGGGCACTGTCACCAAGAGCACTGTCACCATGAGCACTGTCAGCATGAGCAATGTCACCATGGGCACTTAACCAGGAGCACTGTCACCATTGGCACTGTCACCATGACCACAGTCACCATGAGCACTATTACCATGAGCATTGTCACCATGGGCACTGTCACCATGGGAACTGTCACCGTGAAAAGTGTCACAAAGGATAATATCACTATGGGTACTGTCACCACAGTATATTTCACAAAGAGCACTTTCACTGTGAGCATTGTGACCATGAGCACTATCACCATGAACACACTCCCCATGAGCACTGTTTCCATGGGCACTGTCACCACGAGCACTGTCACCATGGGCATTGTCACCACGGGCACTATTACCATGATTGCGGTCAACATGGTGAATATAACCATGGACACTGTCACAACGGGCACTCTCACCATGAGCACTGTCACCGTGGGCACTGTCACCATGAGCACTCTAACCATGAGCACTATCAAAAGGGGAACTATCACTGTGATAATTGTCACCATGGGCACTGTCACCGTAGGCAATATAACCATGGGTACTGTCACCATGAGCACTGTCACCTTGGGAACCGTCACCATTGGTACTATTACCATGAGCACTATCACCATGAGCACGGTCTCTATGGGCATTTTCACCGAGATTGCGGTCACCATGGTGACTATAACCATCGGCACTCTCACAAAGGGCTTTATCACGAGAACTATCACCATTAGCACTGTCACCATGAGCACTGTTACCATGGGCACTGTCACCATGAGCCCTCTCACCAAGGGAACTGTCACCATGAACTCTGTCCCAATGGGTACTATTACCATGCGTACTGTCAGCATGGTATATTTCACTAAGAGCATTATCACTGTGAGCATTGTGACCATGAGCACGGGCACCTTGAACACTGTTAGAAAGTACACTGGATCCATGAACACTCTCACCATGAGCACTGTCACCATGCGCTCTGTCACCATCAGAACTGTCACCAAGGGCACTGTCAGCATTGTCGCTGTCACCATGAGCACTGTCACCATGGGCCCATTTACCATGGGCACTATCAACTTGAGCATGGTCACCATGAGCACTTTCGCCATGGGCACTGTGACCATGAGCACTATCACCATGAGAACTGTCACCAAAGGCATTGTCATCATTGGAACTCTCACCATGGGCACTGTCACCATGAGCACTGTCACCATGGACACTGTCACCATGGGCACTGTCACCATGGGAACTGTCACCGTGAAAAGGGTCACAAAGGGTACTATCACTATGGGTACTGTCACCACAGTATATTTCACTAAGAGCACTTGCACTGTGAGCATTGTGACCATGAGCACTATCACCATGAATACTGTCACTATGGGCACTATCACCATGAACACTGTTGACAGGGGCACTCTCACTATGGGCACGGTCGCCAAGAGCACTTTCACCATTGCCACTGTTACCATGAGCACTGTCACCATGAGCACGGTCACCATGGGCATTATTTCTGTGATTGCGGTTACCATGGAGACTATAGGCATGGGAATGTCACAATGGGCACCATCACAAAGGGCACTGTGACCATGAGCATTGTAACCATAGTCACTGTCACCAAGAGCACTGTCACATTGGGCAGTGTAACAATGGACCCTGTCACCATGGGCTCTGTCACCATGAGCAATGTCACCATGGGCAATGTTACCATGAGCACTACCACCATTAGAACTGTCACCATGGGCACTGTCAGCCTTGGAACTATCACCATGGGCTCTGTCACCATGAGCACTGTCACCATGATCACAGTCACCATGGCCACTCTAACTGTGATTGCGGTCACCATGGAGACTATAACCATGTGCAGTGTCACAAGAGGCAGTATCACCATGAGCACTGTCACCATGGACACTTTCACCATGGGCATTGTCACCATGGGCATTCTCAACATGGGTACTATCACCATGAGCAGTTTCACCATGGGCACTATCACCATGAGCACTGATGCCATGGGCACTGTCGCCATGGGCACTCTCACTATGGGTACTGTCGCCATGAGCACTGTCACCATGGGCACTATTTCCGTGATTCCACTTACCATGGAGACTATAAGCATGGGAATGTCACAATGGGCACTATCACCATGAGCACTGTGAGCCTGGTCACTGTCACCATGAGCACTGTGACATTGGGCAGTGTCACAATGGAAACTGTCACCATGGGCACTGGCACCATGAGCACTATCAGCATGAGCAATGTCACCATGGTCACTTAACCATGAGCACTGTCACCATTGGCACTGTCACCATGACCACAGTCACCATGAACACTATTACCATGTGCATTGTCACCATGACCACAGTCACCATGAGCACTATTACCATGAGCATTGTCATCATGGGAATTGTCAACAGAGCACTGTCACCATGAGCACGGTCACCATGGGCATTATTACCGTGGTAGCGGTTACCATGGAGACTATAACCATGGGACTGTCACAATGGGCACTATCACCATGGGTACGGTTACGATGGGCACTATTACCGTGATTTCAGGGACCATGGAGATTATAAGCCTGGGACTATCACATCGGGCACTATCAGCATGAGCATTGTCACCATGGGCACTGTCAACCTGAGCACTGTCACCATGGACACGATCACCATGAGCACTGTCACCGTGGCCACTGTCACCATGGTTAGTGTCACCATTCGCACTATCACCATGAGCACGGTCACCGTGTGCACTACAACAGTGAATGTGGTCACCATGGACAGTATAAACATGGACACTGTCACAATGGGCACTGTCACCTTGAGAACTGTCACTATGGGCACTGTCGCCATGAGCACTGTAACCATGAGCACGATCACCATGGGCACTATTTCCGTGGTTGCGGTTACCATGGAGAATCTAAGCATGGGAATGTCACAATGGGAACTATCCCCAGGAGCACTGTGACCATGAGCACTGTGACCATGGTCATTGTCACCATGAGCACTGTCACATTGGGCAGTGTCACAATGGGAACTGTCACCATGGGCACTGTCACCATGAGCACTATCAGCATGAGCAATGTCACCATGGGTACTGAACGATGAGCACTGTCACCATTGGCACTGTCACCATGACCACAGTCACCCTGAACACTATTACCATGAGGATTGTCACCATGGGAATTGTCACCATGAGCACTGTTACCATGAGCACGGTCACCATGGGCACTATTACCGTGGTAGCGGTCACCATGGAGACTATAACCATGGGACTGTCACAATGGGCACTATCACCCTGGGGACGGTTACGATGGGCCCTATTACCGTGATGGCAGTGACCGTGTAGATTATAAGCATGGGACTCTCACATCGGGCACTATCAGCATGAGCACTGTCACCATGGGCACTGGCACCATGGACACTATCACCATGGACACTATCACCATGAGCACTGTCACCGTGGACACTGTCACCATGGTTATTGTCACCATTAGCACTATCACCATGAGCACGGTCACCGTGTGCACTATAATAGTGATAGAGGTCACCATGGACAATATAAACATGGACACTGTCACAATGGGCACTGTCACCATGAGTACTGTCACTTTGGGCACTGTTGCCATGAGCACTGTCACCAGAGGCACTGTCACCATGAGCACGATCACCTTGGGCACTCTATCCGTGGTTACGGTTACCATGGAGAATATAAGCATGGGAATGTCACAATGGGAACTATCACCAGGAGCACTGTGACCATGACCACTGTGACCATGGTCATTGTCACCATGAGCACTGTCACATTGGGCAGTGTCACAATCGGGCCTGTCGCCATGGGCTCTGTCACCATGAGCACTGTCACCATGGGCACTGTCACCATGACCACTATCTCCATGGCCACTGTCACTATGAACAATATCACCATGAGTACTGTCACCATGAGCATGATCACCATGGGCACTATTTCCGTGGTTGCGGTTACCATGGAGAATATAAGCATGGGAATGTCACACTGCGAAATATCACCAGGAGCACTGTGACCACGGTCATTGTCACCATGAGCACTGTCACATTGGGCAGTGTCACAATCGGCCCTATCACCATGGGCTCTGTCACCATGAGCACTTTCACCATGGGCACTGTCACTATGAGCAATATTACCATGAGAACTGTCTCCATCGGCACTGTCAGCATTGCCACTGTCACCATGAGCACTGTCACCATGTGCCCAGTTACCATGGGCAGTATCACCATGAGCAATATTTCAATGAGCTCTGTCACCATGAGCACTGTTTCCATGGGCACTGTCACCGTGAGCATTGTCACCATGATAACGGTCACAATGGGCACTATTACCGTGATTGCGGTCACCAATGAGATTATAACCATGTGAACTGTCACAATGGACACGGTCACCATGGGCATTGTCACCTTGGGCATTTTCACCTTGGGTACTGTCACCATGAGCATTTTCACCATGGGCACTCTCACCATGAGCACTGTTGCCATGGTCACTGTCGCCATGGGCACTCTCACTATGGGCACTGTCTCCATGAGCACTGTCACCATGGGCACTATTTCCATGACTGTGGTTACCATGGAGACTATAAGCATGGGAATGTCACAATGGGCACTATCACAATGAGCACTGTGACCATGAGCATTGTAACCATAGTCACTGTCACCATGAGCACTGTCACATTGGGCATTGTAACAATGGACCCTGGCTCTGTCAGCATGATCACTGTCACCATGATCACAGTCACCATGCGCACTATTACTGTGATTGCGGTCACCATGGAGACTATATCCATGGGCAGTGTCACAAGAGTCAGTATCACCATGAGCACTGTCACCATGGACACTGTCACCATGGGCACTGTCACCTTGAGAACTGTCACTATGGGCACTGTCGCCTTGAGGACTGTAACCATGAGCACGATCACCATGGGCACTATTTCCGTGGTTGCGGTTACCATGGAGAATCTAAGCATGGGAATGTCACAATGGGAACTATCACCAGGAGCACTGTGACCATGAGCACTGTGACCATGGTCATTGTCACCATGAGCACTGTCACATTGGGCAGTGTCACAATCGGCCCTATCACCATGGGCTCTGTCACCATGAGCACTGTCACCATGGGCACTGTCAGCATTGGAACTGTCACCATGGGCTCTGTCAGCATGACCACTGTCACCATGATCACAGTCACCATGCGCACTATTACTGTGATTGTGGTCACCATGGAGACTATAACCATGGGCAGTGTCACAAGAGGCAGTATCACCGTGAGCACTGTCACCATGGACACTGTCACCATGGGCACTGTCACCATGGCAACTGTCACCATGAAAAGTGTCACAAAGTGTACTATCACTATGGGTACTGTCACCACAGTATATTTCACTAAGAGCACTTTCACTTTGAGCATTATGACGATGAGCACAGTCACCATGAACACTGTCACCAAGTACACTGTCACCATGAACACTCTCAGCATGAGCACGGTCACCATGGCCATTGTCACCATGAGCACAGTCACCGTGTGCACTATTACCTTGATTGCGGTCACCATGGAGACTATAACCATGGGACTGTCAAAATCGGCACTATATCCTTGAGCACTGTCACCATGAGAACTGTCACCAAGGGCACTGTCACCATGGGATCTATCACTAAGAGCAATATCACCATGAGAACTGTCACCATGGGCAGTGTCAGCATTGCCACTGTCAACATGGTGTCTGTCACCTGGAGCACTGTCACCATGGGCCCAGTCACCATGGGCAATATCACCTTGAGCAGTGTCACCATGACCACAGTCACCATGAGCACTATTACCATGAGCATTGCCACCATGGGAATTGTCACCAAGAGCACTGTCACCATGAGCAAGGTCACCATGGGCACTATTCCCGTGGTAGCGGTCAACATGGAGACTATAACCTTGGGACTGTCACAATGGGCACTATCACCATGGGTACGGTTACGATGGGCACTATTACCGTGATTGCAGTGACCTTTCAGATTATAACCATGGGACTCTCACATCGGGCACTATCAGCATGAGCACTGTCACCATGGGCATTGTCACCCTTAGCACTGTCACCATGGACACTATCACCATGAGCACTGTCAACATGGGAACTGTCACCATGAGCACTATCACCATGAGCACTGTCACTATGTGCAATATCACCATGAGAACTGTCATCATGGGCACTGTCAGCCTTGCCACTGTCACCATGGGCCCAGTCACCATGGGCACTATCACCTTGATCCGTGTCACCATGATCAGTGTCGCCATGGGCACAGTCAGCATTGGAACTGTCACCATGGGCTCTGTCACCATGAGCACTGTCACCATGATCACGGTCACCATGGGAACTATTACTTTGATTGCGGTCACCATGGAGACTATAACCATGGGCAGTGTCACAATGTGCAGTATCACCATGAGCACTATCACAATGAGCACTGTCACCATGAGCAATCTTTCCATGAGCACTCTCACCATGAGCACTGTCACCATGGACACTGTCACCCTGGGCACTGTCACCATGGGAACTGTCACCGTGAAAAGTGTCACAAAGGATAATATCACTATGGGTACTGTCACCACCGTATATTTCACAAAGACCACTTTCACTGTGAGCATTGTGACTATGGGCACTGTCGCCATGAGCTCTGTCACTATGAGCACTGTCACCATGGGCACTATCACCATGAGCACTGTGACCATGGTCACTGTCACCATGAGCACTGTCACACTGGGCAGTGTCACAATGGGAACTGTCACCATGGGCACTGTCACCGAGAGCACTGTCACCATGAGCACTATCAGCATGAGCAATGTCACCATGGGTACTGAACGATGAGCACTGTCACCATGGGCACTGTCACCATGACCACAGTCACCATGAACACTATTACCATGAGGACTGTCACCATGGGAATTGTCACCATGAGCACTGTTACCATGAGCATGGTCATCATGGGCACTATTACCGTGGTAGCGGTAACCATGGAGACTATAACCATAGGACTGTCACAATGGGCACTATCACCATGGGTATGGTTAGGATGGGCACTATTACCGTGATTGCAGTGACCATGGAGATTATACGCAGGGGACTCTCACATCGGGCACGATCAGCATGAGCACAGTCACCATGGGCACTGTCACACTGAGCACTGTCACCATGGAAACGATCACTATGAGCACTGTCACCGTGGACACTGTCACGATGGTAATTGTCACCATTAACACTATCACCATGAGCACGGTCACCGTGTGCATTCTAACAGTGATGGCGCTCACCATGGACAATATAAACATGGACACTGTCACAATGGGCACTGTCGCCATGAGCACTGTCACTATGGGCACTGTCGCCATGAGCACTGTCACCATGAGCACTGTCACCATGAGCATGATCACCATGGACACTATTTCCGTGGTTACAGTTACCATGGAGAATATAAGCATGGGAATGTCACAATGGGAACTATCACTAGGAGCACTGTGACCATGACCAATGTGACCATGTCACATTGGGCAGTTTCAAAATCGGGCCTGTCGCCATGGGCTCTGTCACCATGAGCACTGTCACCATGGGCACTGTCACCATGACAACTATCACCATGGGCATTGTCACTATGAACAATATCACCATGAGAAATGTCACCATGGGCACTGTCACCATGTGCCCAGTCCCCATGGGAACTATCACTTTGATTGCGGTCACCATGGAGACTATAACCCTCGGCAGTGTCACAATGTGCAGTATCACCATGAGCACTATCACAATGAGCACTGTCACCATGAGCAATCTTTCCATGAGCACGGTCACCATGAGCACTGTCACCATGAGCACTGTCACCATGGACACTGTCACCATGGGCACTGTCACCATGGGAACTGTCACCGTGAAAAGTGTCACAAAGGGTCATATCACTATGGGTAATGTCACCACAGTATATTTCACAAAGAGCACTTTCACTGTGAGCATTGCGACCATGAGCACTATCACCATGAACACTGTCACCATGAGAACTGTCACCATGAGTACCATCACCATGAACACTGTTTCCAGGGGCACTCTCACTATGGGCATTGTCGCCATGAGCACTGTCACTATGAGCACTGTCACCATGGGCACTGTTACCATGAGCACTGTCACCATGAGCACGGTCACCATGGGCACTATTTCTGTGATTGCGGTTACCGTGGAGACTATAAGGATGGGAATGTCACAATGGGCACTATCACCATGAGCACTGTGAGCCTCGTCACTGTCACAATGAGCACTGTGACATTGGGCAGTGTCACAATGGAAACTGTCACCATGGGCACTGTCACCATGAGCACTATCAGCATGAGCATTGTCACCATGGGCACTTAACCATGAGCACTGTCACCATTGGCACTGTCCCCATGACCACAGTCACCATGAACACTATTACCATGTGCATTGTCACCATGACCACAGTCACCATGAGCACTATTACCATGAGCATTGTCACCATGGGAATTGTCAACAGAGCACTGTCACCATGAGCACGGTCACCATGGGCATTATTACCGTGGTAGCGGTTACCATGGAGACTATAACCATGGGACTGTCACAATGCGCAATATCACCATGGGTATGGTTATGATGGGCACTATTACCGTGATTGCAGTGACCCTGGAGATTATAACCATGGGACTCTCACATCGGGCACTATCAGCATGAGCACTGTCACCATGGGCACTTTCACCCTGAGTACTGTCTCCATGGACACGATCACCATGAGCACTGTCACCGTGGCCACTGTCACCATGGTTAATGTCACCATTCGCACTATCACCATGAGCACGGTCACCGTGTGCACTATAACAGTGAATGTGGTCACCATGGACAGTATAAACATGGACACTGTCACAAAGGGCACTGTCACCTTGAGAACTGTCACTATGGGCACTGTCGCCATGAGCACTGTAATCATGAGCACGATCACCATGGGCACTATTTCCGTGGTTGCGGTTACCATGGAGAATCTAAGCATGGGAATGTCACAATGGGAACTATCCCCAGGAGCACTGTGACCATGAGCACTGTGACCATGGTCATTGTCACCATGAGCACTGTCACATTGGGCAGTGTCACAATCGGCCCTATCTCCATGGGCTCTGTCACCATGAGCACTGTCACCATGGGGACTCTCACCATGAGCACTATCACCATGGGCACTGTCACTATGAGAAATATCACCATGAGAACTGTCACCATGGGCACTGTCACCATGAGCACTGTCAACATGTGCCCAGTCGCCATGGGCACTATCACCATGAGCACTATCACAATGAGCACTGTCACCATGAGCACTGTTTCCACGGGCACTGTCACCATGAGCATTGTCACCATGATAACGGTCACAATGGGCACTATTACCGTGATTGCGGTCACCAAGGAGATTATAACCATGTGAACTGTCACAATGGACATTCTCACCATGGGCATTGTCACCATGGGCATTCTCACCATGGGTACTGTCACCATGAGCAGTTTCACCATGGGCACTCTCACCATGAGCACTGTCGCCATGGGCACTCTCACTATGGGCACTGTCGCCATGAGCACTGTCACCATGGGCACTATTTCCGTGATTCCACTTACCATGGAGACTATAAGCATGGGAATGTCACAATGGGCACTATCACAGTGAGCACTGTGACCATGAGCATTGTGACCATAGTCACTGTCACCAAGAGCACTGTCACATTGGGCAGTGTAACAATGGACCCTGTCACCATGGGCTCTGTCACCATGAGCAATGTCACCATGGGCACTGTTACCATGAGCACTATCACCATTAGAACTGTCACCATGGGCACTGTCAGCATTGGAACTGTCACCATGGGCTCTGTCACCATGAGCACTGTCACCATGATCACGGGCACCATGGGCAATATTACTGTGATTGCGGTCACCATGGAGACTATAACCATGGGCAGTGTCACAATGGGCAGTATCACCATGAGCACTATCACAATGAGCACTGTCACCATGAGCACTGTCACCATGGACACTGTCACCATGGGCACTGTCACCATGGGAACTGTCACCGTGAAAAGAGTCACAAAGGGTACTATCACTATGGGTAATGTCACCACAGTATATTTCACTAAGAGCACTTTCACTGTCAGCATTGTGACCATGAGCACTATCACCATGAACAGTTTCACCATGAGTACTGTCACCATGGGCACTGTTACCATGAGAACTGTCACCATGAGCACGGTCACCATGGGCACTATTTCCGTGACTGTGGTTATCATGGAGAGTATATACATGGGAATGTCACAATGAGCACTATCCCCATGAGCACTGTGACCATGGACACTGTTAACATGAGCACTGTCACATTGGGCAGTGTCACAATGTGAACTGTCACCATGGGCACTGTCACCAAGAGCACTGTCACCATGAGCACTGTCAGCATGAGCAATGTCACCATGGGCACTGAACCATGAGCACTGTCACCATTGGCACTGTCACCATGACCACAGTCATCATGAGCACTATTACCATGAGCATTGTCACCATGGGAATTGTCACCATGAGCACTGTCACCATGAGCATGGTCACCGTGTTCCATATTACCGTGGTAGCGGTCACCATGGAGACTATAACCATGGGACTGTCACAATGGGCACTATCACCATGGGTATGGTTACGATGGGCCCTATTACCGTGATGGCAGTGACCATGTAGATTATAACCATGGGATTTTCACATCGGGCACTATCAGCATGAACACTGTCACGACGAGCACTGTCACCATGGAAACGATCACTATGAGCACTGTCACCGTGGACACTGTCACGATGGTAACTGTCACCATTAACACTATCACCATGAGCACGGTCACCGTGTGCACTCTAACAGTGATGGCGCTCACCATGGACAATATAAACATGGACACTGTCACAATGGGCACTGTCGCCATGAACACTGTCACTATGGGCACTGTCGCCATGAGCACTGTCACCATGAGCACTGTCACCATGAGCATGATCACCATGGACACTATTTCCGTGGTTACAGTTACCATGGAGAATATAAGCATGGGAATGTCACAATGGGAACTATCACTAGGAGCACTGTGACCATGACCAATGTGACCATGTCACATTGGGCAGTGTCACAATCGGGCCTGTCGCCATGGGCTCTGTCACCATGAGCACTGTCACCATGGGCACTGTCACCATGAGAACTATCACCATGGGCATTGTCACTATGAACAATATCACCATGAGAAATGTCACCATGGGCACTGTCACCATGTGCCCAGTCCCCATGGGAACTATCACTTTGATTGTGGTCACCATGGAGACTATAACCCTCGGCAGTGTCACAATGTGCAGTATCACCATGAGCACTATCACCATGAGCACTGTCACCATGAGCACTGTCACCATGGACACTGTCACCATGGGCACTGTCACCATGGGAACTGTCACCGTGAAAAGTGTCACGAAGGGTCATATCACTATGGGTAATGTCACCACAGTATATTTCACAAAGAGCACTTTCACTGTGAGCATTGCGACCATGAGCACTATCACCATGAACACTGTCACCATGAGTACTGTCACCATGAGTACTATCACCATGAGCACTGTTTCCAGGGACACTCTCACTATGGGCACTGTCGCCATGAGCACTGTCACTATGAGCACTGTCACCATGGGCACTGTTACCATGAGCACTGTCACCATGAGCACGGTCACCATGGGCACTATTTCTGTGATTGCGGTTACCGTGGAGACTATAAGGATGGGAATGTCACAATGGGCACTATCACCATGAGCACTGTGAGCCTCGTCACTGTCACAATGAGCACTGTGACATTGGGCAGTGTCACAATGGAAACTGTCACCATGGGCACTGTCACCATGAGCACTATCAGCATGAGCATTGTCACCATGGGCACTTAACCATGAGCACTGTCACCATTGGCACTGTCCCCATGACCACAGTCACCATGAACGCTATTACCATGTGCATTGTCACCATGACCACAGTAACCATGAGCACTATTACTGTGATTGCGGTCACCATGGAGACTATAACCATGGGCAGTGTCACAAGAGGCAGTATCACCGTGAGCACTGTCACCATGGACACTGTCACCATGGGCACTGTCACCATGGGAACTGTCACCGTGAAAAGTGTCACAAAGGGTACTATCAGTATGGGTACTGTCACCACAGTATATTTCACTAAGAGCACTTTCACTTTGAGCATTATGACGATGAGCACAGTCACCATGAACACTGTCACCAAGTACACTGTCACCATGAACACTCTCAGCATGAGCACGGTCACCATGGCCATTGTCACCATGAGCACAGTCACCGTGTGCTCTATTACCTTGATTGCGGTCACCATGGAGACTATAACCATGGGACTGTCAAAATCGGCACTAAATCCTTGAGCACTGTCACCATGAGAACTGTCACCAAGGGCACTGTCACCATGGGAACTATCACTATGAGCAATATCACCATGAGATCTGTCACCATGGGCGGTGTCAGCATTGCCACTGTCAACATGGGGTTTGTCACCTGGAGCACTGTCACCATGGGCCCAGTCACCATGGGCAATATCACCTTGAGCAGTGTCACCATGACCACAGTCACCATGAGCACTATTACCATGAGCATTGCCACCATGGGAATTGTCACCAAGAGCACTGTCACCATCAGCACGGTCACCATGGGCACTATTCCCGTGGTAGCGGTCAACATGGAGACTATAACCTTGGGACTGTCACAATGGGCACTATCACCATGGGTACGGTTACGATGGGCACTATTACCGTGATTGCAGTGACCTTTCAGATTATAACCATGGGACTCTCACATCGGGCACTATCAGCATGAGCACTGTCACCATGGGCATTGTCACCCTTAGCACTGTCACCATGGACACTAACAGCATGAGCACTGTTACCATGGGAACTGTCACCATGAGCACTATCACCATGGGCACTGTCACTATGAGCAATATCACCATGAGAACTGTCATCATGGGCACTGTCACCATAAGCACTGTCACCATGGGTACTATCACTCTCATCACTCTCACCATGAACACTATCACTATGAGCACGGTCACAATAGGCAGTATCACCATGAGCACTGTTGCCATGGCCACTGTTGCCATGGGCACTCTCACAAAGGGCACTGTCGCCATGAGCACTGTCACCATGGGCACTATTTCCGTGATTGCGGTTACCATGGAGTGTATAAGCATGGGAATGTCTCAATGGGCACTATCACAATGAGCACTGTGACCATAGTCACTGTCACCATGAGCACTGTCACATTGGGCAGTGTAACAATGGGCCCTGTCACCATCGGCTCTGTCACCATGATCACGGTCACCATGAGCACACTATTACTGTGATTGCGGTCACCATGGAAGCTATAACCATGGGCAGTGTCGCAATGGGCCGTATCACCATGAGCACTATCAAAATGAGCACTGTCACCAGAGCACTGTCACCATGGACACTGTCACCATGGGCACTGTCACCATGGGAACTGTCACCGTGAAAAGAGTCACAAAGGGTACTATCACTATGGGTAATGTCACCACAGTATATTTCACTAAGAGCACTTTCACTGTCAGCATTGTGACCATGAGCACTATCACCATGAACAGTTTCACTATGAGTACTGTTACCATGGGCACTATCACCATGAGCACTGTTGCCAGGGGAACTCTCACTATGGGAACTGTCGCCATGAGCACTGTCACTTTGAGTACTGTCACCATGGGCACTGTTACAATGAGAACTGTCCCCATGAGCATGGTCACCATGGGCACTATTTCCGTGACTGTGGTTATCATGGAGAGTATATACATGGGAATGTCACAATGGGCAATATCTCCATGAGCACTGTGACCATGAGCACTGTGACCATGGACACTGTTACCATGAGCACTGTCACATTGGGCAGTGTCACAATGGGAACTGTCACCATGGGCACTGTCACCAAGAGCACTGTCACCATGAGCACTGTCAGCATGAGCAATGTCACCATGGGCACTTAACCAGGAGCACTGTCACCATTGGCACTGTCACCATGACCACAGTCACCATGAGCACTATTACCATGAGCATTGTCACCATGGGCACTGTCACCATGGGAACTGTCACCGTTAAAAGTGTCACAAAGGATAATATCACTATGGGTACTGTCACCACAGTATATTTCACAAAGAGCACTTTCACTGTGAGCATTGTGACCATGAGCACTATCACCATGAACACACTCCCCATGAGCACTGTTTCCATGGGCACTGTCAACACGAGCACTGTCACCATGGGCATTCTCACCACGGGCACTATTACCATGATTGCGGTCAACATGGTGAATATAACCATGGACACTGTCACAACGGGCACTCTCACCATGAGCAATGTCCCCGTGGGCACTGTCACCATGAGCACTCTAACCATGAGCACTATCAAAAGGGGAACTATCACTGTGATATTTGTCACCATGGGCACTGTCACCGTAGGCAATATAACCATGGGTACTGTCACCATGAGCACTGTCACCTTGGGAACCGTCACCATTGGTACTATTACCATGAGCACTATCACCATGAGCACGGTCTCCATGGGCATTTTCACCGAGATTGCGGTCACCATGGTGACTATAACCATCGGCACTCTCACAAAGGGCTTTATCACGAGAACTCTCACCATTAGCACTGACACCATGAACACTGTTACCATGGGCACTGTCACCATGAGCCCTCTCACCAAGGGAACTGTCACCGTGAACTCTGTCCCAATGGGTACTATTACCATGCGTACTGTCAGCATGGTATATTTCACTAAGAGCATTATCACTGTGAGCATTGTGACCATGAGCACGGGCACCTTGAACACTGTGAGAAAGTACACTGGCTCCATGAACACTCTCACCATGAGCACTGTCACCATGGGCTCTGTCACCATCAGAACTGTCACCATGAGCACTGTCAGCATTGCCGCTGTCACCATGAGAACTGTCACCATGGGCCCATTTACCATGGGCACTATCAACTTGAGCATGGTCACCATGAGCACTTTCGCCATGGGCACTGTGACCATGAGCACTATCACCATGAGAACTGTCACCAAAGGCATTGTCATCATTGGAACTCTCACCATGGGCACTGTCGCCATGAGCACTGTCACCATGGGCACTATTTCCGTGATTCCACTTACCATGGAGACTATAACCATGGGACTGTCACAATGGGCACTATCACCATGGGTACGGATACGATGGGCACTATTACCGTGATTGCAGTGACCATAGAGATTATAACCATGGGACTCTCACATCAGGCACTATCAGCATGAGCACAGTCACCATGGGCACTGTCACACTGAGCACTGTCACCATGGAAACGATCACTATGAGCACTGTCACCGTGGATACTGTCACGATGGTAACTGTCACCATTAACACTATCACCATGAGCACGGTCACCGTGTGCACATTAACAGTGATGGCGGTCACCATGGACAATATAAACATGGACACTGTCACAATGGGCACTGTCACCATGAGTACTGTCACTTTGGGCACTGTTGCCATGAGCACTGTCACCAGAGGCACTGTCACCATGAGCACTGTCACCATGAGCATGATCACCATGGACACTATTTCCGTGGTTACAGTTACCATGGAGAATATAAGCATGGGAATGTCACAATGGGAACTATCACTAGGAGCACTGTGACCATGACCAATGTGACCATGTCACATTGGGCAGTGTCACAATCGGGCCTGTCGCCATGGGCTCTGTCACCATGAGCACTGTCACCATGGGCACTGTCACCATGACCACTATCACCATGGGCACTGTCACTATGAACAATATCACCATGAGTACTGTCACCATGAGCACGATCACCATGGGCACTATTTCCGTGGTTGCGGTTACCATGGAGAATATAAGCATGGGAATGTCACACTGCGAAATATCACCAGGAGCACTCTGACCACGGTCATTGTCACCATGAGCACTGTCACATTGGGCAGTGTCACAATCGGCCCTATCACCATGGGCTCTGTCACCATGAGCACTTTCACCATGGGCACTGTCACTATGAGCAATATTACCATGAGAACTGTGTCCATCGGCACTGTCAGCATTGCCACTGTCACCATGAGCACTGTCACCATGTGCCCAGTCACCATGGGCACTATCACCATGAGCAATATTTCAATGAGCTCTGTCACCATGAGCACTGTTTCCATGGGCACTGTCACCGTGAGCATTGTCACCATGATAACGGTCACAATGGGCACTATTACCGTGATTGCGGTCACCAATGAGATTATAACCATGTGAACTGTCACAATGGACACGGTCACCATGGGCATTGTCACCATGGGCATTTTCACCTTGGGTACTGTCACCATGAGCACTGTTGCCATGGGCACTGTTGCCATGGGCACTCTCACTATGGGCACTGTCGCCATGAGCACTGTCACCATGGGCACTATTTCCATGACTGTGGTTACAATGGAGACTATAAGCATGGGAATGTCACAATGGGCACTATCACAATGAGCACTGTGACCATGAGCATTGTAACCATAGTCACTGTCACCATGAGCACTGTCACATTGGGCATTGTAACAATGGACCCTGGCTCTGTCAGCATGACCACTGTCACCATGATCACAGTCACCATGCGCACTATTACTGTGATTGCGGTCACCATGGAGACTATATCCATGGGCAGTGTCACAAGAGGCAGTATCACCATGAGCACTGTCACCATGGACACTGTCACCATGGGCACTGTCACCATGGGAACTGTCACCGTGAAAAGTGTCACAAAGGGTACTATCACTATGGGTACTGTCACCACAGTATATTTCACTAAGAGCACTTTCACTTTGAGCATTATGACGATGAGCACAGTCACCATGAACACTGTCACCAAGTACACTGTCGCCATGAACACTCTCAGCATGAGCACGGTCACCATGACCATTGTCACCATGAGCACAGTCACCGTGTGCACTATTACCTTGATTGCGGTCACCATGGAGACTATAACCATGGGACTGTCCAAATCGGCACTATATCCTTGAGCACTGTCACCATGAGAACTGTCACCAAGGGCACTCTCACCATGGGAACTATCACTATGAGCAATATCACCATGAGAACTGTCACCATGGGCAGTGTCAGCATTGCCACTGCCAACATGGGCTCTGTCTCCTGGAGCACTGTCACCATGGGCCCAGTCACCATGGGCAATATCACCTTGAGCAGTGTCACCATGACCACAGTCACCATGAGCACTATTACCTTGAGCATTGCCACCATGGTAATTGTCACCAAGAGCACTGTCACCATGAGCACGGTCACCATGGGCACTATTCCCGTGGTAGCGGTCAACATGGAGACTATAACCTTGGGACTGTCACAATGGGCACTATCACCATGGGTACGGTTACGATGGGCACTATTACCGTGATTGCAGTGACCTTTCAGATTATAACCATGGGACTCTCACATCGGGCACTATCACCATGAGCACTGTCACCATGGGAACTGTCACCATGACTACTATCACCATGGGCACTGTCACTATGAGCAATATCACCATGAGAACTGTCATCATGGGCACTGTCAGCCGTGCCACTGTCACCATGGGCCCAGTCACCATGGGCACTATCACCTTGATTAGTGTCACCATGATCAGTGTCGCCATGGGCACAGTCAGCATTGGAACTGTCACCATGGGCTCTGTCACCATGAGCACTGTCACCATGATCATGGTCACCATGGGAACAATTACTTTGATTGCGGTCACCATGGAGACTATAACCATGGGCAGTGTCACAATGTGCAGTATCACCATGAGCACTATCACAATGAGCACTGTCACCATGTGCAATCTTTCCATGAGCACTCTCACCATGAGCACTGTCACCATGGACACTGTCACCCTGGGCACTGTCACCATGGGAACTGTCACCGTGAAAAGTGTCACAAAGGATAATATCACTATGGGTACTGTCACCACCGTATATTTCACAAAGACCACTTTCACTGTGAGCATTGTGAGTATGGGCACTGTCGCCATGAGCTCTGTCACTATGAGCACTGTCACCATGGGCACTATCACCATGAGCACTGTGACCATGGTCACTGTCACCATGAGCACTGTCACACTGGGCAGTGTCACAATGGGAACTGTCACCATGGGCACTGTCACCGAGAGCACTGTCACCATGAGCACTATCAGCATGAGCAATGTCACCATGGGTACTGAACGATGAGCACTGTCACCATTGGCACTGTCACCATGACCACAGTCACCCTGAACACTATTACCATGAGGATTGTCACCATGGGAATTGTCACCATGAGCACTGTTACCATGAGCACGGTCACCATGGGCACTATTACCGTGGTAGCGGTCACCATGGAGACTATAACCATGGGACTGTCACAATGGGCACTATCACCCTGGGGACGGTTACGATGGGCCCTATTACCGTGATGGCAGTGACCGTGTAGATTATAAGCATGGGACTCTCACATCGGGCACTATCAGCATGAGCACTGTCACCATGGGCACTGGCACCATGGACACTATCACCATGGACACTATCACCATGAGCACTGTCACCGTGGACACTGTCACCATGGTTATTGTCACCATTAGCACTATCACCATGAGCACGGTCACCGTGTGCACTATAATAGTGATAGAGGTCACCATGGACAATATAAACATGGACACTGTCACAATGGGCACTGTCACCATGAGTACTGTCACTTTGGGCACTGTTGCCATGAGCACTGTCACCAGAGGCACTGTCACCATGAGCACGATCACCTTGGGCACTCTATCCGTGGTTACGGTTACCATGGAGAATATAAGCATGGGAATGTCACAATGGGAACTATCACCAGGAGCACTGTGACCATGACCACTGTGACCATGGTCATTGTCACCATGAGCACTGTCACATTGGGCAGTGTCACAATCGGGCCTGTCGCCATGGGCTCTGTCACCATGAGCACTGTCACCATGGGCACTGTCACCATGACCACTATCTCCATGGCCACTGTCACTATGAACAATATCACCATGAGTACTGTCACCATGAGCATGATCACCATGGGCACTATTTCCGTGGTTGCGGTTACCATGGAGAATATAAGCATGGGAATGTCACACTGCGAAATATCACCAGGAGCACTGTGACCACGGTCATTGTCACCATGAGCACTGTCACATTGGGCAGTGTCACAATCGGCCCTATCACCATGGGCTCTGTCACCATGAGCACTTTCACCATGGGCACTGTCACTATGAGCAATATTACCATGAGAACTGTCTCCATCGGCACTGTCAGCATTGCCACTGTCACCATGAGCACTGTCACCATGTGCCCAGTTACCATGGGCAGTATCACCATGAGCAATATTTCAATGAGCTCTGTCACCATGAGCACTGTTTCCATGGGCACTGTCACCGTGAGCATTGTCACCATGATAACGGTCACAATGGGCACTATTACCGTGATTGCGGTCACCAATGAGATTATAACCATGTGAACTGTCACAATGGACACGGTCACCATGGGCATTGTCACCTTGGGCATTTTCACCTTGGGTACTGTCACCATGAGCATTTTCACCATGGGCACTCTCACCATGAGCACTGTTGCCATGGTCACTGTCGCCATGGGCACTCTCACTATGGGCACTGTCTCCATGAGCACTGTCACCATGGGCACTATTTCCATGACTGTGGTTACCATGGAGACTATAAGCATGGGAATGTCACAATGGGCACTATCACAATGAGCACTGTGACCATGAGCATTGTAACCATAGTCACTGTCACCATGAGCACTGTCACATTGGGCATTGTAACAATGGACCCTGGCTCTGTCAGCATGATCACTGTCACCATGATCACAGTCACCATGCGCACTATTACTGTGATTGCGGTCACCATGGAGACTATATCCATGGGCAGTGTCACAAGAGTCAGTATCACCATGAGCACTGTCACCATGGACACTGTCACCATGGGCACTGTCACCTTGAGAACTGTCACTATGGGCACTGTCGCCTTGAGGACTGTAACCATGAGCACGATCACCATGGGCACTATTTCCGTGGTTGCGGTTACCATGGAGAATCTAAGCATGGGAATGTCACAATGGGAACTATCACCAGGAGCACTGTGACCATGAGCACTGTGACCATGGTCATTGTCACCATGAGCACTGTCACATTGGGCAGTGTCACAATCGGCCCTATCACCATGGGCTCTGTCACCATGAGCACTGTCACCATGGGCACTGTCAGCATTGGAACTGTCACCATGGGCTCTGTCAGCATGACCACTGTCACCATGATCACAGTCACCATGCGCACTATTACTGTGATTGTGGTCACCATGGAGACTATAACCATGGGCAGTGTCACAAGAGGCAGTATCACCGTGAGCACTGTCACCATGGACACTGTCACCATGGGCACTGTCACCATGGCAACTGTCACCATGAAAAGTGTCACAAAGTGTACTATCACTATGGGTACTGTCACCACAGTATATTTCACTAAGAGCACTTTCACTTTGAGCATTATGACGATGAGCACAGTCACCATGAACACTGTCACCAAGTACACTGTCACCATGAACACTCTCAGCATGAGCACGGTCACCATGGCCATTGTCACCATGAGCACAGTCACCGTGTGCACTATTACCTTGATTGCGGTCACCATGGAGACTATAACCATGGGACTGTCAAAATCGGCACTATATCCTTGAGCACTGTCACCATGAGAACTGTCACCAAGGGCACTGTCACCATGGGATCTATCACTAAGAGCAATATCACCATGAGAACTGTCACCATGGGCAGTGTCAGCATTGCCACTGTCAACATGGTGTCTGTCACCTGGAGCACTGTCACCATGGGCCCAGTCACCATGGGCAATATCACCTTGAGCAGTGTCACCATGACCACAGTCACCATGAGCACTATTACCATGAGCATTGCCACCATGGGAATTGTCACCAAGAGCACTGTCACCATGAGCAAGGTCACCATGGGCACTATTCCCGTGGTAGCGGTCAACATGGAGACTATAACCTTGGGACTGTCACAATGGGCACTATCACCATGGGTACGGTTACGATGGGCACTATTACCGTGATTGCAGTGACCTTTCAGATTATAACCATGGGACTCTCACATCGGGCACTATCAGCATGAGCACTGTCACCATGGGCATTGTCACCCTTAGCACTGTCACCATGGACACTATCACCATGAGCACTGTCAACATGGGAACTGTCACCATGAGCACTATCACCATGAGCACTGTCACTATGTGCAATATCACCATGAGAACTGTCATCATGGGCACTGTCAGCCTTGCCACTGTCACCATGGGCCCAGTCACCATGGGCACTATCACCTTGATCCGTGTCACCATGATCAGTGTCGCCATGGGCACAGTCAGCATTGGAACTGTCACCATGGGCTCTGTCACCATGAGCACTGTCACCATGATCACGGTCACCATGGGAACTATTACTTTGATTGCGGTCACCATGGAGACTATAACCATGGGCAGTGTCACAATGTGCAGTATCACCATGAGCACTATCACAATGAGCACTGTCACCATGAGCAATCTTTCCATGAGCACTCTCACCATGAGCACTGTCACCATGGACACTGTCACCCTGGGCACTGTCACCATGGGAACTGTCACCGTGAAAAGTGTCACAAAGGATAATATCACTATGGGTACTGTCACCACCGTATATTTCACAAAGACCACTTTCACTGTGAGCATTGTGACTATGGGCACTGTCGCCATGAGCTCTGTCACTATGAGCACTGTCACCATGGGCACTATCACCATGAGCACTGTGACCATGGTCACTGTCACCATGAGCACTGTCACACTGGGCAGTGTCACAATGGGAACTGTCACCATGGGCACTGTCACCGAGAGCACTGTCACCATGAGCACTATCAGCATGAGCAATGTCACCATGGGTACTGAACGATGAGCACTGTCACCATGGGCACTGTCACCATGACCACAGTCACCATGAACACTATTACCATGAGGACTGTCACCATGGGAATTGTCACCATGAGCACTGTTACCATGAGCATGGTCATCATGGGCACTATTACCGTGGTAGCGGTAACCATGGAGACTATAACCATAGGACTGTCACAATGGGCACTATCACCATGGGTATGGTTAGGATGGGCACTATTACCGTGATTGCAGTGACCATGGAGATTATACGCAGGGGACTCTCACATCGGGCACGATCAGCATGAGCACAGTCACCATGGGCACTGTCACACTGAGCACTGTCACCATGGAAACGATCACTATGAGCACTGTCACCGTGGACACTGTCACGATGGTAATTGTCACCATTAACACTATCACCATGAGCACGGTCACCGTGTGCATTCTAACAGTGATGGCGCTCACCATGGACAATATAAACATGGACACTGTCACAATGGGCACTGTCGCCATGAGCACTGTCACTATGGGCACTGTCGCCATGAGCACTGTCACCATGAGCACTGTCACCATGAGCATGATCACCATGGACACTATTTCCGTGGTTACAGTTACCATGGAGAATATAAGCATGGGAATGTCACAATGGGAACTATCACTAGGAGCACTGTGACCATGACCAATGTGACCATGTCACATTGGGCAGTTTCAAAATCGGGCCTGTCGCCATGGGCTCTGTCACCATGAGCACTGTCACCATGGGCACTGTCACCATGACAACTATCACCATGGGCATTGTCACTATGAACAATATCACCATGAGAAATGTCACCATGGGCACTGTCACCATGTGCCCAGTCCCCATGGGAACTATCACTTTGATTGCGGTCACCATGGAGACTATAACCCTCGGCAGTGTCACAATGTGCAGTATCACCATGAGCACTATCACAATGAGCACTGTCACCATGAGCAATCTTTCCATGAGCACGGTCACCATGAGCACTGTCACCATGAGCACTGTCACCATGGACACTGTCACCATGGGCACTGTCACCATGGGAACTGTCACCGTGAAAAGTGTCACAAAGGGTCATATCACTATGGGTAATGTCACCACAGTATATTTCACAAAGAGCACTTTCACTGTGAGCATTGCGACCATGAGCACTATCACCATGAACACTGTCACCATGAGAACTGTCACCATGAGTACCATCACCATGAACACTGTTTCCAGGGGCACTCTCACTATGGGCATTGTCGCCATGAGCACTGTCACTATGAGCACTGTCACCATGGGCACTGTTACCATGAGCACTGTCACCATGAGCACGGTCACCATGGGCACTATTTCTGTGATTGCGGTTACCGTGGAGACTATAAGGATGGGAATGTCACAATGGGCACTATCACCATGAGCACTGTGAGCCTCGTCACTGTCACAATGAGCACTGTGACATTGGGCAGTGTCACAATGGAAACTGTCACCATGGGCACTGTCACCATGAGCACTATCAGCATGAGCATTGTCACCATGGGCACTTAACCATGAGCACTGTCACCATTGGCACTGTCCCCATGACCACAGTCACCATGAACACTATTACCATGTGCATTGTCACCATGACCACAGTCACCATGAGCACTATTACCATGAGCATTGTCACCATGGGAATTGTCAACAGAGCACTGTCACCATGAGCACGGTCACCATGGGCATTATTACCGTGGTAGCGGTTACCATGGAGACTATAACCATGGGACTGTCACAATGCGCAATATCACCATGGGTATGGTTATGATGGGCACTATTACCGTGATTGCAGTGACCCTGGAGATTATAACCATGGGACTCTCACATCGGGCACTATCAGCATGAGCACTGTCACCATGGGCACTTTCACCCTGAGTACTGTCTCCATGGACACGATCACCATGAGCACTGTCACCGTGGCCACTGTCACCATGGTTAATGTCACCATTCGCACTATCACCATGAGCACGGTCACCGTGTGCACTATAACAGTGAATGTGGTCACCATGGACAGTATAAACATGGACACTGTCACAAAGGGCACTGTCACCTTGAGAACTGTCACTATGGGCACTGTCGCCATGAGCACTGTAATCATGAGCACGATCACCATGGGCACTATTTCCGTGGTTGCGGTTACCATGGAGAATCTAAGCATGGGAATGTCACAATGGGAACTATCCCCAGGAGCACTGTGACCATGAGCACTGTGACCATGGTCATTGTCACCATGAGCACTGTCACATTGGGCAGTGTCACAATCGGCCCTATCTCCATGGGCTCTGTCACCATGAGCACTGTCACCATGGGGACTCTCACCATGAGCACTATCACCATGGGCACTGTCACTATGAGAAATATCACCATGAGAACTGTCACCATGGGCACTGTCACCATGAGCACTGTCAACATGTGCCCAGTCGCCATGGGCACTATCACCATGAGCACTATCACAATGAGCACTGTCACCATGAGCACTGTTTCCACGGGCACTGTCACCATGAGCATTGTCACCATGATAACGGTCACAATGGGCACTATTACCGTGATTGCGGTCACCAAGGAGATTATAACCATGTGAACTGTCACAATGGACATTCTCACCATGGGCATTGTCACCATGGGCATTCTCACCATGGGTACTGTCACCATGAGCAGTTTCACCATGGGCACTCTCACCATGAGCACTGTCGCCATGGGCACTCTCACTATGGGCACTGTCGCCATGAGCACTGTCACCATGGGCACTATTTCCGTGATTCCACTTACCATGGAGACTATAAGCATGGGAATGTCACAATGGGCACTATCACAGTGAGCACTGTGACCATGAGCATTGTGACCATAGTCACTGTCACCAAGAGCACTGTCACATTGGGCAGTGTAACAATGGACCCTGTCACCATGGGCTCTGTCACCATGAGCAATGTCACCATGGGCACTGTTACCATGAGCACTATCACCATTAGAACTGTCACCATGGGCACTGTCAGCATTGGAACTGTCACCATGGGCTCTGTCACCATGAGCACTGTCACCATGATCACGGGCACCATGGGCAATATTACTGTGATTGCGGTCACCATGGAGACTATAACCATGGGCAGTGTCACAATGGGCAGTATCACCATGAGCACTATCACAATGAGCACTGTCACCATGAGCACTGTCACCATGGACACTGTCACCATGGGCACTGTCACCATGGGAACTGTCACCGTGAAAAGAGTCACAAAGGGTACTATCACTATGGGTAATGTCACCACAGTATATTTCACTAAGAGCACTTTCACTGTCAGCATTGTGACCATGAGCACTATCACCATGAACAGTTTCACCATGAGTACTGTCACCATGGGCACTGTTACCATGAGAACTGTCACCATGAGCACGGTCACCATGGGCACTATTTCCGTGACTGTGGTTATCATGGAGAGTATATACATGGGAATGTCACAATGAGCACTATCCCCATGAGCACTGTGACCATGGACACTGTTAACATGAGCACTGTCACATTGGGCAGTGTCACAATGTGAACTGTCACCATGGGCACTGTCACCAAGAGCACTGTCACCATGAGCACTGTCAGCATGAGCAATGTCACCATGGGCACTGAACCATGAGCACTGTCACCATTGGCACTGTCACCATGACCACAGTCATCATGAGCACTATTACCATGAGCATTGTCACCATGGGAATTGTCACCATGAGCACTGTCACCATGAGCATGGTCACCGTGTTCCATATTACCGTGGTAGCGGTCACCATGGAGACTATAACCATGGGACTGTCACAATGGGCACTATCACCATGGGTATGGTTACGATGGGCCCTATTACCGTGATGGCAGTGACCATGTAGATTATAACCATGGGATTTTCACATCGGGCACTATCAGCATGAACACTGTCACGACGAGCACTGTCACCATGGAAACGATCACTATGAGCACTGTCACCGTGGACACTGTCACGATGGTAACTGTCACCATTAACACTATCACCATGAGCACGGTCACCGTGTGCACTCTAACAGTGATGGCGCTCACCATGGACAATATAAACATGGACACTGTCACAATGGGCACTGTCGCCATGAACACTGTCACTATGGGCACTGTCGCCATGAGCACTGTCACCATGAGCACTGTCACCATGAGCATGATCACCATGGACACTATTTCCGTGGTTACAGTTACCATGGAGAATATAAGCATGGGAATGTCACAATGGGAACTATCACTAGGAGCACTGTGACCATGACCAATGTGACCATGTCACATTGGGCAGTGTCACAATCGGGCCTGTCGCCATGGGCTCTGTCACCATGAGCACTGTCACCATGGGCACTGTCACCATGAGAACTATCACCATGGGCATTGTCACTATGAACAATATCACCATGAGAAATGTCACCATGGGCACTGTCACCATGTGCCCAGTCCCCATGGGAACTATCACTTTGATTGTGGTCACCATGGAGACTATAACCCTCGGCAGTGTCACAATGTGCAGTATCACCATGAGCACTATCACCATGAGCACTGTCACCATGAGCACTGTCACCATGGACACTGTCACCATGGGCACTGTCACCATGGGAACTGTCACCGTGAAAAGTGTCACGAAGGGTCATATCACTATGGGTAATGTCACCACAGTATATTTCACAAAGAGCACTTTCACTGTGAGCATTGCGACCATGAGCACTATCACCATGAACACTGTCACCATGAGTACTGTCACCATGAGTACTATCACCATGAGCACTGTTTCCAGGGACACTCTCACTATGGGCACTGTCGCCATGAGCACTGTCACTATGAGCACTGTCACCATGGGCACTGTTACCATGAGCACTGTCACCATGAGCACGGTCACCATGGGCACTATTTCTGTGATTGCGGTTACCGTGGAGACTATAAGGATGGGAATGTCACAATGGGCACTATCACCATGAGCACTGTGAGCCTCGTCACTGTCACAATGAGCACTGTGACATTGGGCAGTGTCACAATGGAAACTGTCACCATGGGCACTGTCACCATGAGCACTATCAGCATGAGCATTGTCACCATGGGCACTTAACCATGAGCACTGTCACCATTGGCACTGTCCCCATGACCACAGTCACCATGAACGCTATTACCATGTGCATTGTCACCATGACCACAGTAACCATGAGCACTATTACTGTGATTGCGGTCACCATGGAGACTATAACCATGGGCAGTGTCACAAGAGGCAGTATCACCGTGAGCACTGTCACCATGGACACTGTCACCATGGGCACTGTCACCATGGGAACTGTCACCGTGAAAAGTGTCACAAAGGGTACTATCAGTATGGGTACTGTCACCACAGTATATTTCACTAAGAGCACTTTCACTTTGAGCATTATGACGATGAGCACAGTCACCATGAACACTGTCACCAAGTACACTGTCACCATGAACACTCTCAGCATGAGCACGGTCACCATGGCCATTGTCACCATGAGCACAGTCACCGTGTGCTCTATTACCTTGATTGCGGTCACCATGGAGACTATAACCATGGGACTGTCAAAATCGGCACTAAATCCTTGAGCACTGTCACCATGAGAACTGTCACCAAGGGCACTGTCACCATGGGAACTATCACTATGAGCAATATCACCATGAGATCTGTCACCATGGGCGGTGTCAGCATTGCCACTGTCAACATGGGGTTTGTCACCTGGAGCACTGTCACCATGGGCCCAGTCACCATGGGCAATATCACCTTGAGCAGTGTCACCATGACCACAGTCACCATGAGCACTATTACCATGAGCATTGCCACCATGGGAATTGTCACCAAGAGCACTGTCACCATCAGCACGGTCACCATGGGCACTATTCCCGTGGTAGCGGTCAACATGGAGACTATAACCTTGGGACTGTCACAATGGGCACTATCACCATGGGTACGGTTACGATGGGCACTATTACCGTGATTGCAGTGACCTTTCAGATTATAACCATGGGACTCTCACATCGGGCACTATCAGCATGAGCACTGTCACCATGGGCATTGTCACCCTTAGCACTGTCACCATGGACACTAACAGCATGAGCACTGTTACCATGGGAACTGTCACCATGAGCACTATCACCATGGGCACTGTCACTATGAGCAATATCACCATGAGAACTGTCATCATGGGCACTGTCACCATAAGCACTGTCACCATGGGTACTATCACTCTCATCACTCTCACCATGAACACTATCACTATGAGCACGGTCACAATAGGCAGTATCACCATGAGCACTGTTGCCATGGCCACTGTTGCCATGGGCACTCTCACAAAGGGCACTGTCGCCATGAGCACTGTCACCATGGGCACTATTTCCGTGATTGCGGTTACCATGGAGTGTATAAGCATGGGAATGTCTCAATGGGCACTATCACAATGAGCACTGTGACCATAGTCACTGTCACCATGAGCACTGTCACATTGGGCAGTGTAACAATGGGCCCTGTCACCATCGGCTCTGTCACCATGATCACGGTCACCATGAGCACACTATTACTGTGATTGCGGTCACCATGGAAGCTATAACCATGGGCAGTGTCGCAATGGGCCGTATCACCATGAGCACTATCAAAATGAGCACTGTCACCAGAGCACTGTCACCATGGACACTGTCACCATGGGCACTGTCACCATGGGAACTGTCACCGTGAAAAGAGTCACAAAGGGTACTATCACTATGGGTAATGTCACCACAGTATATTTCACTAAGAGCACTTTCACTGTCAGCATTGTGACCATGAGCACTATCACCATGAACAGTTTCACTATGAGTACTGTTACCATGGGCACTATCACCATGAGCACTGTTGCCAGGGGAACTCTCACTATGGGAACTGTCGCCATGAGCACTGTCACTTTGAGTACTGTCACCATGGGCACTGTTACAATGAGAACTGTCCCCATGAGCATGGTCACCATGGGCACTATTTCCGTGACTGTGGTTATCATGGAGAGTATATACATGGGAATGTCACAATGGGCAATATCTCCATGAGCACTGTGACCATGAGCACTGTGACCATGGACACTGTTACCATGAGCACTGTCACATTGGGCAGTGTCACAATGGGAACTGTCACCATGGGCACTGTCACCAAGAGCACTGTCACCATGAGCACTGTCAGCATGAGCAATGTCACCATGGGCACTTAACCAGGAGCACTGTCACCATTGGCACTGTCACCATGACCACAGTCACCATGAGCACTATTACCATGAGCATTGTCACCATGGGCACTGTCACCATGGGAACTGTCACCGTTAAAAGTGTCACAAAGGATAATATCACTATGGGTACTGTCACCACAGTATATTTCACAAAGAGCACTTTCACTGTGAGCATTGTGACCATGAGCACTATCACCATGAACACACTCCCCATGAGCACTGTTTCCATGGGCACTGTCAACACGAGCACTGTCACCATGGGCATTCTCACCATGGGCACTATTACCATGATTGCGGTCAACATGGTGAATATAACCATGGACACTGTCACAACGGGCACTCTCACCATGAGCAATGTCCCCGTGGGCACTGTCACCATGAGCACTCTAACCATGAGCACTATCAAAAGGGGAACTATCACTGTGATATTTGTCACCATGGGCACTGTCACCGTAGGCAATATAACCATGGGTACTGTCACCATGAGCACTGTCACCTTGGGAACCGTCACCATTGGTACTATTACCATGAGCACTATCACCATGAGCACGGTCTCCATGGGCATTTTCACCGAGATTGCGGTCACCATGGTGACTATAACCATCGGCACTCTCACAAAGGGCTTTATCACGAGAACTCTCACCATTAGCACTGACACCATGAACACTGTTACCATGGGCACTGTCACCATGAGCCCTCTCACCAAGGGAACTGTCACCGTGAACTCTGTCCCAATGGGTACTATTACCATGCGTACTGTCAGCATGGTATATTTCACTAAGAGCATTATCACTGTGAGCATTGTGACCATGAGCACGGGCACCTTGAACACTGTGAGAAAGTACACTGGCTCCATGAACACTCTCACCATGAGCACTGTCACCATGGGCTCTGTCACCATCAGAACTGTCACCATGAGCACTGTCAGCATTGCCGCTGTCACCATGAGAACTGTCACCATGGGCCCATTTACCATGGGCACTATCAACTTGAGCATGGTCACCATGAGCACTTTCGCCATGGGCACTGTGACCATGAGCACTATCACCATGAGAACTGTCACCAAAGGCATTGTCATCATTGGAACTCTCACCATGGGCACTGTCGCCATGAGCACTGTCACCATGGGCACTATTTCCGTGATTCCACTTACCATGGAGACTATAACCATGGGACTGTCACAATGGGCACTATCACCATGGGTACGGATACGATGGGCACTATTACCGTGATTGCAGTGACCATAGAGATTATAACCATGGGACTCTCACATCAGGCACTATCAGCATGAGCACAGTCACCATGGGCACTGTCACACTGAGCACTGTCACCATGGAAACGATCACTATGAGCACTGTCACCGTGGATACTGTCACGATGGTAACTGTCACCATTAACACTATCACCATGAGCACGGTCACCGTGTGCACATTAACAGTGATGGCGGTCACCATGGACAATATAAACATGGACACTGTCACAATGGGCACTGTCACCATGAGTACTGTCACTTTGGGCACTGTTGCCATGAGCACTGTCACCAGAGGCACTGTCACCATGAGCACTGTCACCATGAGCATGATCACCATGGACACTATTTCCGTGGTTACAGTTACCATGGAGAATATAAGCATGGGAATGTCACAATGGGAACTATCACTAGGAGCACTGTGACCATGACCAATGTGACCATGTCACATTGGGCAGTGTCACAATCGGGCCTGTCGCCATGGGCTCTGTCACCATGAGCACTGTCACCATGGGCACTGTCACCATGACCACTATCACCATGGGCACTGTCACTATGAACAATATCACCATGAGTACTGTCACCATGAGCACGATCACCATGGGCACTATTTCCGTGGTTGCGGTTACCATGGAGAATATAAGCATGGGAATGTCACACTGGGAAATATCACCAGGAGCACTCTGACCACGGTCATTGTCACCATGAGCACTGTCACATTGGGCAGTGTCACAATCGGCCCTATCACCATGGGCTCTGTCACCATGAGCACTTTCACCATGGGCACTGTCACTATGAGCAATATTACCATGAGAACTGTGTCCATCGGCACTGTCAGCATTGCCACTGTCACCATGAGCACTGTCACCATGTGCCCAGTCACCATGGGCACTATCACCATGAGCAATATTTCAATGAGCTCTGTCACCATGAGCACTGTTTCCATGGGCACTGTCACCGTGAGCATTGTCACCATGATAACGGTCACAATGGGCACTATTACCGTGATTGCGGTCACCAATGAGATTATAACCATGTGAACTGTCACAATGGACACGGTCACCATGGGCATTGTCACCATGGGCATTTTCACCTTGGGTACTGTCACCATGAGCACTGTTGCCATGGGCACTGTTGCCATGGGCACTCTCACTATGGGCACTGTCGCCATGAGCACTGTCACCATGGGCACTATTTCCATGACTGTGGTTACAATGGAGACTATAAGCATGGGAATGTCACAATGGGCACTATCACAATGAGCACTGTGACCATGAGCATTGTAACCATAGTCACTGTCACCATGAGCACTGTCACATTGGGCATTGTAACAATGGACCCTGGCTCTGTCAGCATGACCACTGTCACCATGATCACAGTCACCATGCGCACTATTACTGTGATTGCGGTCACCATGGAGACTATATCCATGGGCAGTGTCACAAGAGGCAGTATCACCATGAGCACTGTCACCATGGACACTGTCACCATGGGCACTGTCACCATGGGAACTGTCACCGTGAAAAGTGTCACAAAGGGTACTATCACTATGGGTACTGTCACCACAGTATATTTCACTAAGAGCACTTTCACTTTGAGCATTATGACGATGAGCACAGTCACCATGAACACTGTCACCAAGTACACTGTCACCATGAACACTCTCAGCATGAGCACGGTCACCATGACCATTGTCACCATGAGCACAGTCACCGTGTGCACTATTACCTTGATTGCGGTCACCATGGAGACTATAACCATGGGACTGTCCAAATCGGCACTATATCCTTGAGCACTGTCACCATGAGAACTGTCACCAAGGGCACTCTCAC
>NW_026711693.1:5000-27500 GCF_026419965.1 Kogia breviceps
CGGCCTGCCCGCGACAACACTCTTCCCGCGCGCGCGCACCGGTCCGCCCCACCTCGCGGGCCCCCCACCACACACACACACACCCCTCCGCTGCCGCGCCCGACTTCTCCGCCTCGGGAACCGTGAGCTCTCCACCCGGGGACGCCGCCCGCCGGCCGAGGCGGCCGTGGCGGGGGGGGGCGACACCCTCACGTGGGCGAGGACGGCTCGGTCCCAGACGGTGGAAGGGGGACGCGGTGCGGCCGGGTGGGGTGGGGTGGGGTGGGCCGGGGGAGGGGGCGGCGGCGGCGTCGACGGCGACGGGGAGGGGGCGGCACGCGCACACGGCGAGGGCCGCGGGGCAGGGGCGCGGGGCGCCCGCCCAGGGAGGGAAAGTGCCGAGGCACGACCGGGCCACCAGGAAAACAAGCGCGGGGTCCCACCGCCACACACACGAGGGCGGTCCCACGACGCCTGAGACGCCGGCCGGCCCCAGCCACCCCGGGGCCTCCCACGACCCGGCCCCGCCGCCAGGCCCCGCGTGCGACGGTCCCCCCGCGTACCGCGGAGGGACCCCGTCCGTCCAACCGAGCTCAAACCCCTCCGTCCTCGCCAGATCCGCCGTCGTCCGAGTCCGACCCCCGGGGCCCGCGCCCCGGGTGAACGCCCCCGAGCGAGGCGGCCCGCACCGTGCCCGCAACACCGCCACCGGCTGCCGACTCGCGGCGAGGGCAGGCGCGACGGGCTCCTCGCGGCTGCGGGACTAGGGAGTCGTCGGGACGCCCGGGCGTCCCCGCCCGCCCCCCTCGGCCTCGCCACCGAGAGGGGGGTGTGTCACCGCACGCGCACGCACACGCACGCGCACGCGCACGCGCGGCCCCGCGCCGGACGCCCGGCCTTGGCGGGACCCTCCCCCGACTCAGAGGGGGGAGGCGCGGGCCGCGGTAGGCAAAGAGCGGCGCCCGGCCCCACCGCGGGGCCGGCGCAGAGAACCCTCCCGCCGCGAAGGCGAGGGGCTCCGCCCACGTGCTCTGGCAGTCGCCAACACCGTGGCCACTGCACGCGCGGGAGGGGCAGCGGCTGGGGGGTCCGGTACCCCAAGGCTCCCTCTCGGATCGCTAGAGAAGGTTTCCTCACCGAGGGGGCGTCGTCCCCCCAACCCATCGTCTCCCCTTCGGGCCCGCCCACGGAGGCGCTCCACGAGCCGCCAAAGTCCACGACTGGGCGGGGTTTGGGAGAGGGGTCTGCGGTATGGGTAAGCACGAGGCCCAGAGGAGCATTCGCGGCCACAGCCGGGGGCACAACCTCCGCCGCCCCCAGGCCCGTCCATCGGGGGCCCCGAGAGGAGGGAGCACGCCCGAGAGGGGCGGAAAGACCCCCTTCTCTCACAGGCCCCGGCCCAACGCGCTCGCCACCCACGCCCGCGTGCGACCCCCTCCCCCCCGACCGCCACAAACACACACACACGTGGGGGGGGAGGGTGGGCACACGCGGACGCTCGCCTGGCCCGAGTCAGTCCCCCCGTGCCACAGCAACACCGTGGGAGGACGACCGCGACGAGGCGGCCCCTGTTTCCCCCAACCGAGGGAGGGAAAACAGAGGCACGCCTCCCTTACCGTCTCGACCCCCCCAAGAGAGCCACTCACGGGACGCACCACCGCGGCGGCGGGGACCCCGAGGAGCACGCTGGGAGAAGGGAACGACACCACCGCTCGGCCTCGGGCACCTGAGGGACGACCTGGAGCGCTCCAGGGGCACCACAGAGGATCGAACGAGGCACGCTCACGCACCGGCAGGGGCGCGCGGCGCAGCGGCGGGACGGCACCCCCCCACCAACGCGGGGAGGACCGCCCACGGGGGCAACACGCCGAGGAGGCGAAGCGAGAGCGTCTGCTGCGTCCGAGGACCACGGCCCCGCCACCCACGCCGTGAGGCAGGGGGCGGGAGGCCGAAGGTCAGGGCCGGGGACCACCACCCCTGCCCTTCCCCACACCCCTCGACAGGCCGGGAGAGCGTGAGGAGAGAGGCGGGGAGGCCCGCGGACAGAACGAGAAGAGCGGTCCCGTTCGCCAAGAACGTCCGTCCCTCGTCTGGCGCGACCTTAAGGCCCGGCCCAGGAGAGCGCGACATCACCACATCGATCAGTCATGCCAGAGAGCCAGGGACCACCAGGCCCCGAAGGGGAGGGGCACGCACAGCGAGGACCATCACCAGAGGAGCCTGCTTCGGCCTCACCGGCGGCACCCCAAACCCCCTCTTTCTTTTTTTTTTTTTTTTCTCCTCTCAGGCAAAAGTGGCCGACGACCCCGCGAGTGAGGAGAACGCCTGACACGTGGCACGGAGCCTGCGGGGTGGGGTCGTCGTCTCAGCCACCACCGGGTGCCTGCGGCGGGGAGGGGAGTCACACGGGGTAGAAGACCCAACGCCCCGCCGCCCTCGGGTGAGCCAGAGACCGGAGGCGGCACCGCGGGTCGGGTCAGCCGGACGCACACACGAGAGCCGGCGCGCAGGCCCAGGCGGGCGGCTCAAGTGGCGAGGGTCGGCTCGGCCACCAGACGGCGATCCAAAGCCCAGGACCCTGCGCGCGTCCAGACTCCCAAAGTCCTCAGCGACAGACGCCAGAGAAGACCGTGTCAGCACCTATCTGGTGGCAAAAAAGGCCCATTTCGGGCGAAAAAAATCACGGCGCCCGGCAGCGGGGCCCACGCACGCGTCGCAGGGGGGGTCCCCGGGACCTCGGTCCGGCCGCCTGTCCCCAACACTTCCCCATCCACACCAGCCCCGGAGCTCTCGGGGCCATCTGGTCGACCCGAGGAGCTTGGGGGGAGTGGGGGGGGGGGGTGGGGGGGAGGGGGGGGGCGGGCCAAGCGGGGCGGGCAAACGTGGGAGAGGGCCGCGAGCCGGGTCGCCCTCCCCGGTTCACCCGCACGGGCAGGTACCGGTCCCTCCGAGTCTCCGGGCCAAGACTTGGTGAAAGGAAAAGAAATATCTCACTCGGCCGTCTCCGACGAGCGGGCCCCACGGGGGACCGCGCCCGGGCCCGGGCCGCCCTATCCGGGCCACCCAGGACGGCTCGGGCGGGCCGGTCCCCACCCCCACCCCGGCCGGGACTCGCGGCGGGTGGAGGAGAGGGGGCGGGGGAGGGAGGGTGAGAAAAAACTCAAAGTCCGCCGACCAGGACCCCCCGTGGGCACGCTGAAGGGCCGGGTGCGCCCTCCCCGGCCACCCGCGCGAGCAAGGCCCGGTCCGTCCACGTCCACGGACCCAGGGGCACTTGGAAACATTTTGCCCCGGGAGGCGCCTCCCAGGCGACCAGAGCCCACGAGGGAGGGACCGCACCCGGGCCCGGGCCCGGGCCGGTCTCTCCGGGTCACCCCTCGCGGCCCAGGCCGGTCCCCACCTCCCGAGTCCGACTCGGCCAAACATCGGTGAGAAAGAATCCGACCACCGGGAGGGGCCCCACGCGCGCCCGCCACCGAGCCCGTCGCGCCCGCCACCGGCCTAACCTAAACGCACGGGCCCGGGCCGGTCCCCCACCTTCCGGAGCGGGGCGCTGTGGGGACGGGGACCGCGGAAGAGAGGAAGGGAGGGTGGGGGGGGTCGGGGAATGAACGCTCCAAAGGGTGAGCCAGGAGAAAGCCCGACCGACCGCCCATCCGCAGGCGCTCCGGAGGGCGCGGAAGACCCTCTCCCTTCCCACCGCGGCGGCCCGGCCCAGGTCGTGTCGGGTGGCCGGGTCGGTCCCCGCGGCCGGAGGGGAGCGGACGGATGCTGGTCGACCGGGCCAGGCGGTCCCCCAGAGCGGCTCGAGAGCGCGGCGACGGTCACACCCTCATAGACCTGCACGCCCAATCTCAAGCGACAGCAGGAGGCGCCCACGCCTGGGCGCCACCGGGACAGTGGCCACCAGCGTCGCCTGGCTGCCGGAACTCTGCCTCGGGCCCGGCGGCCGACTCACAGCCCTCACGAAGGTCGCCGAAGCTCCAGAGACAAGGGACAATATAAAAGCGGCCGCCAGGTGGCTCCCGACAACCGGCTCCAACGTCCCCGGGCCGGATCCCTGTCGCCGGCCGGCCACCGAGGACGCGGCGGCAGCGCCGGGCCGCCCAAACGCCCGAGCTCAGCCCGGGACGAGGCGGCGGGCGTCTGGCGCGGCGGCCCCGTGTCGTCCATCTCGGAGCTAGCTCCCCGGTCGGCACGACACGACACGGTGCGACCCGGGCAGCAGACGGGGGTGGGGGGGTGGGGGGCGGGGGAAGCCGGGGAGATGTCGCCGGGAGGCTGTCTCGGAGGAGACGCGCTCCCCAACGCGATTCCTGGGCGGGGGGGAAATCCCGCGGAGACGCCGGCGGGGCCCGGGGCGCCCGGCACGGGTTGCCCAGAGGGGCACGAGCAAGATCCCCGGCTGCCCGGACGGGGGGGAGGGGGGGAGGGAGGGAGGGAGGGAGGGAGGGAGGGAGGGAGGGAGGGAAGGAGGGAGGGACGGATGGAGGGACGGAGGGACGGAGGGACGGATGTAAGGACGGAGGGACGGACGGAGGGAGGGAGGGAGGGAGAGAGAGAGGGACGGAAGTCGGGGACTGGCAAACCGAAACCAGGCAAGCGCTCAGGGAACAACGCAGGAATTCGTCCAAAGACAACACATGGGTGCTGCGAGGGTGGGGAAAATGCACTTGCGGTCACGAGAACATGGATTTCATAACGGACTGACCACGATCCATCACGGGCCGGGCGGGGGTGGGGGGGGTGGGGGCGGGTGAGGCGGGGGTTGGGGGAATGCGGGCGGCTGGTGGGGAGGGGGCGAGGGTGGAGTCAATAGCCATCCACTAAAGAAACTGAGTTCCGGTACGTCGACACAAGGCAACACTCTGAGTGCGAGTGTGTGTGAGCGTGTGTGTGCGTGTGCGTGCGTGCGTGTGTGTGTGGAGTGCGGTGAGTACTGACAGCGAACCGTAGTCCCACCAGGACCACACCAAACCATACCAACCAAGAAGTCAAGCTGTAGAACTTCTCTGGCCTTTAAAACAAAGAGAAAAGCGTGCACGTATCGCATACGTACACACATTACGTACGCTTGTGGCATACGTATACGTGGACGTGGACGTATAAAGGCCTAGGACAAGCCCAAGCACATCCCGTCAGGGGAGCCTATCCAAAACAGACCAAGACCTCACACAATTCAGCCTCCAGAAAACAAGCGACCCAGTGAGAAAAGTGGGCAGGAGGCCAGAACAGAACATTTTCATTAGAGAAAAAAAAGAAGAAGAGAAAAAAAGAAAAAAAGAAAAAAGAAAGAAAGAAAGAACACAACTTTCTTAGTAAAAACCAAACAAACAAAACACAACAACAAAACAAACAGAAATAAAACAGAAAACCTCTTTTAGTGAAAGAATTCAACGGGGCAACGAAAAAAGCGCACACACGCATCTCTCTGGACGAAGATATTCGGACAGGCACAGGATCTGGAGTTGCGACAGCAAGTTCGTACAAGCAGAAAAAGTGCCTCCTTCCTCCCGATCCAACACGTATTTTTCAAGCTGAGAGAGACCACCACCACCGTGGCACGCCGGAGGGAGGACTCAGAGATGTCACCCGGCGGGTGAGAGAACGGCTCTCCGACAAAAGACAGCAGTATGGAAAACAGAAAGGAAGTCCCTCAAAACACTGCACAGAAAACTACCATGCGACCCAGCAACTCCACTAAGTGCCCACGGAGGGGGTAAAGACGACATGTACATGTCTATCTGTACCAACACCTGTAACGATGGAGAGATAGGTACGGACGCACTGTTAGCGCTCTCTGTGCCCGTACGTCTATATCTATGAGAGAAGGACCGGGTGGGGGGTGGGGGGTGGGGGGTGGGGGTGCGGAGAGAGAAGTGAGACAAAGAGTGGACAGTCACGTGAGTGCAGTAGGTAAGGAAGATTAAGACGACAAACAAACTCCCAACAGTGGTCCTGTAAGTCAACCATCAAGATTTCGATATCATGATGTCATCAAGCACCAACCCTTCTGAAGGGACACAGCGACACACAGGGCTCACTTGGCAGGGCAGTTCAGGACCCTAAAATGACCGTGAAAGGTGAAGCTCGAAAAAGCAATCTTGTTCATCCACGGGGGGAAAATACCGTTCTCCCACGACATTCAAAAATCCTATCAGGGGGCTTCCCTGGTGGCGCAGTGGTTGAGAGTCCGCCTGCCGATGCAGGGGACACGGGTTCGTGCCCTGGTCCGGGAAGATCCCACATGCCGCGGAGCGGCTGGGCCCGTGAGCCATGGCCGCTGGGCCTGCGCGTCCGGAGCCTGTGCTCCGCAATGGGAGAGGCCACAACAGTGAGAGGCCCGCGTACCACAAAAAAAAAAAAAAAAAAAAAAAAAAAAAAAAAAAAATCCTATCAAAACATTTTAAAACTCTCTTACTCGCTCACCATTTAAAAGGTAGAGAAATAAAAAGAGAGCCAAAGTACGATTTATTGAGTGGTGGACCGTCACAGAAAGCATGCCATGAAAGCCTCCGATTCATTTTGGAAGGTCCTAGGAACAGCAATCTTCAACATTGCTCTCCTGCCTGCCTTCTTGGCGTGGTATCTTTTCTACATCTGGATAAGCAGTCCTAGGTTTTGTGTGTTTGCTTGTTATTCCCCTAACTGAAGATCAGCCTCCAACACGATAACCCTTTGTGCCCTCTGGGTCCTGAACTCTCTTCTCTGGAAGTGCTTTTCTGAATGGGAACGGTTTCACCAACGTCATCGCCTGGAGACATCTTCAGCCTGTCCTCCCCCCACCCGCACCCCCGCCCGCCCCCCACCCTCTTCCTCCTCCTCCTCCTCCTCCTCCTCCTCCTCCTCCTCCTCCTCCTCCTCCTCCTCCCCTTCCTCCTCCTCCTTTTTTTTCTTTGTTTTCTTCAGCTCTCCTTGCGCTGGTCTCTCACACGGTGGCAGCGT
This sequence comes from Kogia breviceps, assembly GCF_026419965.1. Taxonomy (NCBI): domain Eukaryota; kingdom Metazoa; phylum Chordata; class Mammalia; order Artiodactyla; family Physeteridae; genus Kogia; species Kogia breviceps. Next base: position 11,925 of record NW_026711693.1, read on the forward strand.
TGTCCTAGGCATGCCCAGGTGTCTCCTAACCCCATCCAAGTGATGACTCCCAGCGTCATCATTTTGGGTTTCTTAGCCGCACTTTCGTCGTTCCCGGGCAATTCTTTCTTTTTATTTTCCATGGACGGGGGAGACCAGACCGGGGCGGGGGGCAACACAACGACACACTGCGTGTGACCTGGGAAACAGACACATACACGCCAGGCAATCACCGACAGGCTCTGAAAGAGGATCGGTCCCCGGACACGGGGCACGCACGTTTGTTATCGGTGGAGTCACTGCAGACCGAACGGGAAGCAGCAGACTTTGAACTTGACGCAGCTACCGTTCATCCATCGCGGAAACTGACATTTGAAACACGTAGTTAGGCTCTTGGTGCGATTTCACCTAGTCATTGAAATGTGTGCACAGTGGAACCATGGAAAGTGAGACAACCCCCCCACCCCACTTCTACCAAAGGTCGCCAAATGAAGACTCTCGTTTGTTTACAAACCAAATTTCCTATCCTTAAATTTGGTGGGAGCTTTCCCTAAGGATTGCACGGGAAGGTGACTTCCTCAAGCGTTGGAGTAGTTTTCCTTAGAACTAGAGAATTAGAATTCTGCTGAATGATGAACACACACCTCGCTTAAGTTTCTGCTAGGAAATCCACGCACCATGTGGATCGAACGAAAAGCAAAATGATTTTTTAACAAGGTCTTCTCTCCACTTCAGACGAATTTTACAGGGCGGGGAGGGGGGAGGCTAGGCTTCTCTGTTTTTCATTTAAGGTCCTCTGAAACGTCAGTAAGTGTTCGTGATCCTACTCACGTGTACTCTTGTCCTCCATCCAATCGTCAGTCATCTGGCAGAAGGAGAGCCTGCCTCATCCACGGCAAACAACATTCCGACACTCAATGAGAAAATACATTTCTGGTGCTTTCGCCAAAAAATGCAAAGCCCCTTATTTAAGCTAATGGAATTTAAAAGAAATCCCTAGTACCTAGGAACAGAACAAAGTGAAAGAAACACAACGCACAGACTTGGGGGATAGAAAGAAAGAAAGAAAAAGAAAGAAAGAAAGAAAGAAAGAAAGAAAGAAAGAAAGAAAGAAAGAAAGAAAGAAAGAAAGAAAGAAAGAAAGAAAGAAAGAAAGAAAGAAAGAAAGAAAGAAAGAAGAGAGAGAGAGAGAGAGAGAGAGAGAGAGAGGAAGGAGAGGAGAGGAGAGGAGACAAGAGGAGAGGAGAGGAGAGGGAGGGAGGGAGGGAGGGACGAAGGAAGGAAGGAAGGAAGGAAGGAAGGAAGGAAGGAAGGAAGGAAGGAAGGAAGGAAGGAAGAAAGGAAGGAAGGAAGAAAGAAAAGATCTCTCAACCTAAAAGTTTTTGTGACAAACGGACAATCTATGATTTGGTAGGTTAAAAAATATTTTTGGAACGTAAAGTTCTTTGAGACACGAATGGAGAAGAAAACAAGAAAAGGACAATCAGAATTCGGAACCCTCAGAAACCTGAATCGGTCATGAACAGGAACTAGGAAGCCAGGGTGAACGGCGTCTGTGACACCAGTGATTCTGGACTGGCAAAGGGATGATTCCATTTCACCAGCATACATTTTCACACAGTGTCACTTTTTAAAAATGTTTTCTTTTCCCCAGAGTGATGCCAGAGGTGTGGACTCATACATCGAAACATCTTTAGTCTTTCTGTAATAAGGAGACAGAAGTAGGTCCACTGAGACTTGTCGAGCCATGAACGAACGTTTCCATAGGTTATCTTTGGAAAGGATCCAGACATTCCACGAATTCCCCATCATTCCACTTATGCCAACTCTGAAGTTTCTAAAGTGACCCAAAAGGTCTGGGCGAGACTGTTTTTAAGTAGACATACCACAAAACATAACGCTTCTTAAGGAGTTCCTGCACCTAGAGCTATCGACATCACTTGTTCGAGATCCCATGACGACGAGATGGCCCGTGAACACTTCCTGAGACTTCAGACGATGATGTCAGCCATCATCCCCAAGTTCTTTTTCTTGCCGACGAATCTGGTTCACTCCCGTGAACTTACTGGATTTGGGGTCGACGTAGATAGAAGGAAAGGATGACCTCGAACGCTGATCACGCTAAAGACATGCCTAGTTTCATAAAACCCATACCTTGACCTTGGCTATTCTCGGCTGAAGGGTTCAGCCTAGATCACCACCTGAACTTGCCTAAAACCTTTGGGTCCCTTCCCTTTCTAGTGGACTGAATTCCGGAGTGCTCCCTTCTAAGCCATTCAAGAGAGCTCTCTCACAAGTTCATTGCGGCACTCGGATCCCTACGCAGAAACAGGCCAGCTCTAGAAGGGAGCTACAGACATACAGTACCTGTTACCAGGCCCTTTCCAGATTCTGGCACAGCAGTACCAGAAAAATGAAGGTCGTTTCCACAAGGCTTCTAAGGCTAGCACGGCAAAACTTTTTTTTTTTTTTTTTTTTTTTTTTTTTTTTTTTTTTTTTTTTAATTAAAAGAGATAGCTTGTACACAAGGGAGAAGGCGGTGGGTGGGGTGGGGGTGAGAGGCAGCCCCACCCCCCCCACCCCCCGAGTTGCTTGGATCACGAAAGGGAGAGTTTGTCTCGGGATCACTGATCATTTCCAGAAATCCTCCAAATTCTTGGATCATCAGCAGCTGGTTCCACGGTGGCTACCTGTGGGGAATACCAAGTGCTTCCACGAGGGGAAAGAAGCGCATGAGAATGTTCGGCAAGAAAGCACAGGAACAGATAAGGGTTCAATGTACAGCTGAGCTTCTCGTCTTGGGACAACTAGGTATAGTCGTGGGTGGGTGTCCACAGAGGAAAAGTTCATCTTCTTTTACTCCCGCGAGCCTCGTGTGTGTGTGTGTGTGTGTGTGTGTGTGTGTGTGTGTGTGTGTGTGTCTGTGTCTGTGTCTGTGTCTGTGTGTCTGTGTGTGTGTCTGTGTGTGTCTGAGACTCAGGCCCCCAGGGCTGATCTGCTCATGCAATTCCATTTCCCCTCCCCCTCCCCCTCCCCCTCCCCCTCTTCCTCCTCCTCCTCCTCCTTCTATGTACTTCTTTCTGTCGAGGAGATGATTTCCAACTCAAATGCAGACCAAAAGATTTCTAGGTTCCCAAACTTCAGGGTTCCATGGATCAGGGTGTCCAAAATCTGCACAGCGCCTTCAATAACGGCCCTCTTTCTCAGTGCACACAAGTCAACCCCAGACCAAGGCACCCTAAGGGCAAAAACCCTCCAGGATTTCTCCCACCAGACCCCGAACATCAGCACACACACCCTCCCCCAGTTTCTATTTCGTATCGTGTGGGCTCAGGCAGACAACAAACACGTCCATCGTTCGATCATCTTCCTTTGGCGTGTTTCGTGAACGTTGCACCGGCCGAAGAAACCTAAGTGTGCAAAAGCTCATCCCCGTGTAAAAGGCTTTGGCTTCTCAGCGAAGGGGTCGAGCCAAGGGACCTAGGCCCCTCTGTCCACTTTTCACTGGGTTCACTGGCCTCACTGTTGTCCCAAGCGATGGCCGGTCAGATCTCTCACGGTCATTCTTCTTTTGGCCTTCTGGTTTTAGAGAGGGTTTTCAACTGGGGTAAAAAGGGCAGGCTTGTGTGGGGCCCTTTCATGGTGGGGAGGGGGTGGGGGGGGCCCCGTAGAGGTCCCTCCGATTCACCCAATCTCAGGCAGTGCCCTATTCAAAACGTTTGTTTCCGGGCTTCCCCGGTGGTGCAGTGGTTGAGAATCCGCCTGCCAATGCAGGGGCCACGGGTTCGTGCCCCGGTCCGGGAAGACCCCACATGTCGCGGAGCGGCTAGGCCCATGAGCCACGGCCACTGAGCCTGCGCATCCGGAGCCTGTGCTCCGCAACGGGAGAGGCCACGACAGTGAGAGGCCCGCGTACCACAAAAAAAAAAAAAAAAAAAAAAAAAAGAAAAGAAAAGAAAAGAAAACAGAAAACGTTTGTTTCCGTCCCACCAAGAGCCCACCTTTGGAGAGATTCCCTGCCTTACACGTCCTCTCCGCTCCTCCTATTCATCCACCGTGATCCACCACCACCACCACCACCACCACCACCACCACCACCCCGCCGGCCGACCTGATCTGTTCACCCTGAAGCTGGCAAGCAGTAAGGGTGCTCGTGAAGCGAGGATCCGTTGGGATTGGCCAAGATGGCAAAGTGGCGGCGGGGGCGGCGGCGGCGGTGGGGCGGGGGGGGGGTATGTGGAGGGGACTCGGAAAGTACGAGGTTACAGCTAACAGCTGCTGCTGGCAGATAGGTCTTTGAAACAGGCTGGTGGCGCCCTGGACTTTGATACCGTCCATTCTGACCATTCCTGTTCTCCGTGAGAAGGGTGTTGGGCCCAGGATCGGCCACCCCAAAACGGGCCTCCGTGGCACATTGACGATTTTGAGCGAAGGGGGACTCCAGAAGCAGCCACGTTTGTCCGAGGGACACTGGGATTCTCCTCTGTGTCTCCCTGAAAGCGAGACATCCATCTCTCGGCTGAAAGGTGCACTCCCTGCCTCCGGAGGTAGGAGGCCGCCGCCGCGATCGGCAAATTAGGGCATTCGGGCCCGAGAAACCTTCGGAGACAAACACTGCGGACCACCGCAAACCCGAGCTCTGTTTAGCTTCTTCCTTCGCTCGCTCGTTCGCTCACGGCACACCCCAAAACCTAAGTCTCTCGGTCCGGTTCCCTGTCTGTCTCACCCATGTACCGTTCGTTCCTCGGTCTGAGCAGGAGAGACGCCGCCCGCTTCAGCCACTTCTCAGCCCTCGAATGAAAGGAAAGGTCACCCCGCTCCCCCCACACACCTTCGTCTCTCCGCGCCTTGGGCCCATGTTACTTTATTTTTATTTTTATTTTTTTGCATTACACGGGCCTCTCACTCTTGTGGCCTCTCCCGTCGCGGAGCACAGGCTCCGGACACGCAGGCTCAGCGGCCACGGCTCACGGGCCTAGCTGCTCCACGGCACGTGGGATCCTCCCGGACCGGGGCACAAACCTGTGTCCCCTGCATCGGCAGGCGGACTCTCGACCACTTTGCCACCAGGGAAGCCCATCGGGCCCATTTTAGAATGAGTCCAGCCACAGGAACTCAAGAGGGGTAGAGGGGGAGATCTCCCCCTCCCCCAAACAGGAAGGCACCTGGAACCCCGTTCCCACCGGCCACCCGGCTCCACTTTGGGTGCGTGAATCCTAGTTTGCCTCCTCCGGATCTTTAAATGATCTTCCACGTGTTATAACAGACTCACAAGGAGAGAAGCTTACGCATGTATTTCTTCTGAGTTTCATGCGACACGGGGAGCCCTCCTAAGAAAACAAAGAAAGACCCAGAGAAGCGTCCGAACCTAACATCTCTTCTGTTGGATCTGAGCAAAGAGAGGCAATCTGAAAAAGCAACTATACTCTGGCGGGGGTGCGGAGTGTGTGTGTGTGTGTGTGGGGGGGGGGGGGTGTGAGTGGGGGTGGGTGAGGGGGGGGTGGGTGGGTGGGGGGCGCGGGCGATGCCAAAGGAGGATGAGAACTCTTAGAAATTCTTAGGCATAGAAAATTAAGACGGATCCGGGCCCGCGCCTCTCCTTTTCTCGTGCGTTGGGAAGATCATTTGGCTCTCGCCGGCTGGGATGTCATCTCCCCACGAACCATCAGGCGAGCTGTGGGGCGGAAAGAGGGAGAGCAGGGTTCAGAAGAACGTGGAGAAGATGGACGCTAGATGCCCAGAGTCCACGTACCCCGCCCCCCCCCCCCCCCCCCCGGGAGCAAGGATCTCTTCTTCGTGGGCACACGATCTTCCACCACGACCTCCGGACCGTGGTGCCAAGTCACGCCCACGCGAAGACAGGGCTCACCCAGGGATATGGGCTTGTGCCACAGAAAGGGAGACAGCAGGGAAGTCACCGAGCTTAAGGTATCTGACTCTCGTCGGGTCCTCGACAGGCGGAGGGACACATCTTTCCGACACGGTCGGGGCCGGCTTAGAGAACCGCTGCCGACGACCGCACCGCGAAGGAAGATGTCTCTGCGGTCTCGACAGAAGATCCAGTAGGTTTCCCAAGTGGCGGAGCTAGGAATCGATCGGCCAGGCAGGCGTGTCCAATCTTCAACTTTGGGAAGACACGCGGACTTTTACCCCCCCTTTTCGGCGGGGAGCCTGTAGAAGATCAGGCCGGGAGGAAGGAACACAGTCTGTCAGTCGTTGCACGTGATGTTAACGTCCAGGCCAGGAGGAGCCATGCCAGGACTGACTCCACAAAAGGGAGAAGGTGACCAGTTGCCTTTTGAGGACCATGGCTCTCTACGCGGCACGGAAACCAAGGGAGCAGGGGCCAGGGTAGAGGCCGGCAGGGTCGTCAGAGGCCCAGCCAGGACAGAGACCGGTGAGGTGCGAGCCTGAACGAAGGCAGTAGAGGGGAGAGGGAGAGAGGGGATGGAGCAGGACCTATTTCGGTCCCGGAATCGGCAGAACCTGGTATCCCGGCGTGAGTCTTTAGAAACACCGTCCAACTCCACTCCACGGGCAAAATACAAGGTAGAGGGCGGAGCTTTCTGCACCCAGGATCCTCCCGAGACCCAGGCGAGAAGGGCCCTTCCCACGGATGGGCTCCACATCCCACCAGGGTCGGTCGGTCGGTCGGTCGGTCGGCAGGTCACCAAGACACAAAGAAGCACATTCTTTCTTTCGAGAAGCTCTGTCCCCAGGACCTGGCACTCAGCACACTGGTGATCTGCCAACCAGAACCCTTAAACACCTCCTCAGGTTCCAGGGGAAGGCTTTGCTCACCTCTTTTCGGCCCTACCTCTGTCCTCAAAACTAAAGGTAAAAGAACACACGAACACACACACACACACACACACACACACACACACACACACACACACCAAAGGTAATGGAGTCCGAATACCACGAAGGCTCTCAGGTTGTGCTAGGGCCGTTGCCCAACAGCACTGTGAAGTGTGTGTCTGTGGGGGGGCGGTGGGGGTGATGTGTGTGGGTGTGTGGGGGTGTGGGTGTGTGTGTGGGTGTGTGTGTGTGTGCGTGTGCGTGTGACTCATAGGTGGATATTTTCCATAGGTGTGCACTATGGCACTGCAGGATCTGTGGTCGGTTGCTGAGTCCCCGGAGGTGGAAGCGCAGATACAGGGCCCTGAGTGTGAAGTTATCCATGGACGCTCACAGCGCGTGGGGTCGGGGTCGGCAGCCGTAACCCTCCATGTTGGTGGTTCAACGGTCAACTCTACTTTATAGATCAGAGAGGATAACGTCACGCGTTCACTGTTAATAACTTTTCCAAATAGTCTTTATCTTTTCAAAAGGAAGACATCATTTAATCCATTTCACAAGATGATACTGGGAACCTACTGCCCCAGCACGTGAATTATCCCTACAGAACACAAGATCCCTGAGAAGGAAGAGCCCTGAGCACTGAGATACCATGAAGGTAGGCTTTTAGATGATATTCTCTGCTTCTGCAGCTCGAGGTAAAACATGGGATGACTGGCTCTACCTATCCCATTCCAGTCTGTCCAACGCGAGCCCCCATGGCACGTCTCACCAGTGGTCGGTCCACGATAACTCCATCCATAGGAATTCTTGGCAGTTTTATGTTCAGGATCATTTCTTTTCCTGCCATTGATTGAAAACTCCCTGGACCCTGTTAGCAGCTACAGATTCAATGAGTCCAGTACTTCATAGGTTTTGTCATGTATTTAGAAGGGGAATCACCATCAAGTTGCTGAAATGAGGACTAAGTGTCTTTCAGATATGGAGATGGAAATAAATGGTGCTCTGCAGGGTGTGCGATGACAGGCACCCAGGATTCCTTCACCCAGCCCTCCCTTTGCTCCCTCATAGGTTCCTGGGAAATCCAAACACACACACACGCGCACACACACACACACACACACACACACACACACACACACACACGGGGGGGGGGGGAGAGAGAGAGAGAGAGAGAGAGAGAGAGAGAGAGAGAGAGAGAGAGAGAGAGAGAGCTCTGGGTGTGCTATTTGCTCTCCATGATTTCACGTGCCTTTTGGGCATGGCTGACAGAGATAGATGGACATGAAGCAGCAGGACAGCAAGCTGGCATCTCGGCCGGCCTACAGAAGTTTCCCAAGTGAAATATCAACAGCAGGGCAGGGACGCCCACGTGACGTGGGAGAGAAGGGGGGTGGGGGGGGCGGCCCGCTGACCGACGTCGGTTCAGGTTTCCCGTCCCCCTCCGGCCGAGAACCTGCCTTCCGCTTCCTGCCCTCAAGTATGTGAGAGGAGCGTGTTTCTTTCCAATAAATACCGACACATCATTTCAGTCTGTTTGTGTGTTTGTTTTTGCTTGTTCTTTTTCTGGACGAGGCCAAAGAGCCCTTCCAGTGGAGGTGTGTGTACAAAGGAGGATCTGACAGAATGGGAGGGTGCGGGTCAGTCCATGTGCGAAGAAATCCAGAGAATCTGTCATAGCTGAGACTCGGGCCTTTTGCAGAAATAGGCCAAGAGAGTTCGGATTTGATGATTCACTGCCACATAGTCATCACAGCAGTTTCCTGGAAGGGATTGTGTTACAGGAGGCGGCGTGGCCCTCAGCCCTCAGGCCTCAACCCGGCAGGCAGGCAGGCAGGCAGGCAGGCAGGCAGGCAGGCAGGCAGGCAGCGGCTATTGTCTGTTGGTCCCGCCCCCACCCCCACCCCCACCCCCGTTCCTTCTCCAGAGCTCCTTCCTAAGTCCCCTTGGACTGACCTTTGCCAGGAGCGGGGGAGGGGAGGTCCGGACGATTCATTCCGCAGGGCCTCGTTCAATCGCTCGATTCAAATGCAGAAAGCTCTCCGGTCAGGTCGGAGCCTTTGACTTTGCCTCGAGCTTCTCTTTAATGAATGGCTTTTTCTCTTTTCTTTCCCCAATTTCGCCACCCTCAGGCTGCCCCCTCCAAACTGCAGGGAGGGAAGGAGGGAGAGAGGAGGTGACGGGAGGAGGACGTGTGAGAAACAGGCCTTTTCTCCAGGCAAAAGGTGTCCCCTCCTTTTCCTGACCCTGGAAACCCCACTACACCATTTGAGAATCATGGACATGTGTGGAAGCAGATGTCTTCACTTGAGATCTTCCTCCGCAGGAGGACAGAAAGGAGGGCCAGTGTGTCCCTCTTGTGCTGGCCGGTTCTTGTCACTTGAATTCAAAATAATCAATAGAGCATGGAGGCACATTTTGGGGCGGCCTACTCTGGGAGCTCAACAGTTCCCTCCTCTGAAAGTTCCTTGGAACATATTAAAGCTGAGCTGGTGACTCGTGTGTGTGTGTGTGTGTGTGTGTGTGTGTGTGTGTGTGTGTGTGTGTGTGAAGGAGATTTCTAGATGTCAGGGTCGAAGTAACTTTAGAAGTTTGAAATACCTCTGATGATGTCGTCGGGTGTTTGGTTCAAATTTCGGAGTGGCTCTCACAGAAACAGGCACGAGGATTCTTTCCATAGGAGCCGTTGTGGCCGTTTCTCTAAGGTTTTCATCAAGTTCTCTAGCTTCCGTCTGCAGGGCTTCAGGCAAAAGGCCGTTTTAGGCCTCAGTGATGCCAAGCCAAAAGGGTGGGAGAAAATGGCCAACATTCATGGAGAGAGTCGTAGCCAGAGATTGAAGGGAACTCACAAAACTTCGGGATGCAGTCCCGTTTTCAGGTTAAGAACAACACCCTAAGGGAAACGAGTAGCACCAGAATTTCATATCCAGAAGTGTGTATCCCTGTCTCATGGAAACATAATTTTGGCCTCCAGGTAACGTATGCAAATAGCTGTATCGCCAAGGAAATAAGAAGCCTCACTGAGAGTTTCTGAATTAAGGAAGGTAAGGAGAAAAAGATCAGTGATTCCATCCTGCTGACAGAGGTATAAGTTACCAAATGGATATCCATCTTTAAAAATAAAAAAAGAAACTTGGGTTTTCCTTGTTTGTTTCTGTTTCCCTTGTATGTGGAAAACAAAAGATTTAACCATCAGTCCTAATCCCACTCCCTCTCTTTTTTTTTTTTCCAGATTTTTTTAAAAAATATTTGAAATATAATTCATTTACAATGTCGTGTTAGTTTCAGGTATACGGCACAGTGATTCAGTTCTCTCTCTCTCTCCCTCCCTCCCTCTCTCATATATATATATATATATATATATATATATATGTATGTATGTATATATATATATATATATATATATATAGAGAGAGAGAGAGAGAGAGAGAGGGAGGGAGAGAGAGACACGGAGAGAGAGACACGGAGACGGAGACAGAGAGACAGAGAGACAGAGATTTTTATAAATCTCTATCTATCTATCTATCTATCTATCTATCTATCTATATCTACACATATATATTTTAGCGGCTTCCCCGGTGGCGCAGTGGTTGAGAGTCCGCCTGCCGATGCAGGGGACACGGGTTCGTGCCCCGGTCCGGGAAAATCCCACATGCCGCGGAGCAGCTAGGCCCGTGAGCCTGTGCGTCCGGAGCCTGTGCTCCACAACGGGAGAGGCCACAACAGTGAGAGACCCGCATACCGCAATATAAATAAATGAATGAATGGATGAATAAATAAATAAATAAATAATTTTGAAAAGATTCTTTTTCAGATTCTTTTCTCTCATAGGTTATTACAAAGTATTGAGTAGAGTATCCTGTGCTCTATAGTAGGAGATGCTTGTTGATTCCCTATTTTATGTACAGTAATGTGTATATGTTCATCCCACCCAACCCCCTAAGTATCCCCCGCTTCCCCAGTCAGTCCCATTTTACACAAGTAGTCATACACATCCTCCTCCTCCTCCTCCTCCTCCTCCTCCTCCTCCTCCTCCTCCTCCTCAGGTCACTCAACCCCATGGAAGTCATTCTTGCTCTTCTTGGAGTCCAGTTTTTCCATCGGTTCTGCCGGCCCTGCCTGATGATTGAGCGTGACTGGACGAGTGCCGGTTCCAAAAAAGTTTTCAAGAGCTTCTGTGAAGAACTGTAGGATTTGCCCAGTGAAAGGGGTGCCTCGATCTGATCACCCGGAAGCCTGTGGAAGGCAGACCCCAGGCGGCAAGCACATTTCGTTTCTTTAACAGTCTCTGTGCCACGGTGAGGACATCAGGCTTGCGGTGAGGGAAGACCTCAACCCACACGGAAAACATAGCCACGGTCACAAGAATGTTTGGATGACCCCTACGAAGTGGCAGTGGAGGGCTTCCCCGGTGGCGCAGTGGTTGAGGATCCGCCCGCCGATGCAGGGGACACGGGTTCGTGCCCCGGTCCGGGAAGATCCCACACGCCGCGTGGCGGCCGGGCCCGTGAGCCATGGCCGCGGAGCCTGTGCTCCGCCACGGGAGAGGCCACAACAGTGAGAGGCCCGCATCCCACAAAAATAAATAAATAAATAAGTGGCAGTGGAATGAAGTCCAGTGGCTGGGGGTCCGAGGATCCAGAGAGAGGAGGTTTTCTTTCCAGAGAGAAAAACGTTCCCCCCCACCCCCACCCCCACCCCCCAGGGTTACAAGCACGAGAGGTCAGACGTCGCCGTTCCCGTTGCCGGTAGACCGTAGAAAATCTTCCTGCCCACGTCTATTGACAATCGGACTCCTCTTCAAGACACCGTGGGATGGGCGGGTGAAGGAATGCAAGGGGAGGGGCAGGGGGGAGGTTGGCCAGGGAGCAACCGGCTGGGCCGCCGTCTCGTCTCGTCTCGTCTCGTCTCGTCTCATCTCGTCTCGTCTCGTCTCGTCTCCCGTCTGCCATAGCCCCGACCGGATGCTGAAAGGACAGAATGGACTTGCTCCACCCACGTGTGCCCCGCCACCCCCACCATCTTTCAACAGGCTGTTGTTGCCGCCTCGGCGTGAAAGTCGGTTAGAACATCTCCGTGATACTGGGTACAGTCCCTTTCGTGTGAGCCTCCATTTTGACGACGACAGACAGCCCTTTATGCCAGGGCAGAGAAGACTTCCGGGAAGAAAGATCCCATCATTTCTGGAACCGTTAGAACACATCGGTGCACAGACACAAGCCAAAGAAGACTTCACGTCGTTCCTTCCTCTTTGGACAACGCTTCCCGTGTCATCGAACCTCCCCAAGAAACTTAGTCAGTTTCATCTCTCTCATTTCTCAGGAGAGAGAACACATTTTTTGAGCTACTTGGAGGGCCCTCTCCTCCTGGATCCTATCTCTAAGTCCAAAGGACTTCATCGGTCCTTCAATTTGGGGGCAAGTGTGTCCAAAATATCCAAAAGATTGTAAGGCACTTCATCAGATGATGGGTCACCGTGAAACAGTGCTTCCTTAGGCACGTCACCAGCATCCCAAGGAAAGACTTGCTAGGCAGAGAGAGAAGCTTCTTTTTCAGTTCTGAGCCAGACCTGGTTCTTTGACTATCGAGAGGACTAAGTCGATGTGAGTCCTCCGAGACCTGATAAAGGCAGCCTAGAAAATAAGTGATGACTTTTGACAAAGACATAAGCTTTTCTCTCTCTCTCTCTCTCTCTCTCTCTCTCTCTCTCTCTCTCTCTCTCTCTCTCTCTCTCTCTCTCTCTCTCCTTCTTTCCTTCCTTCCGTCCTTCCTTCCTTCCTTCCTTCCGTCCTTCCTTTCTTTTCCTTCCTTCCTTCCTTCCTTTCTTTCTTCCTTTCTTTCTTTCTTTCTTTCTTTCTTTCTTTCTTTCTTTCTTTCTTTCTTTCTTTCTTTCTTTCTTTCTTTCTTTCTTTCTTTCTTCCCTCCTTAAAGATAAAGGAAAAGATCCTTTCCTAATCTAATCTAATCTCTCATGATGGACAGAGCAGACCGATAGAAGAAAAACCCAAACCCTAAACCCAAACCTGGTCCTTTGAACAGAGAGAGGCAACTAAATCTTAATTTGGCACTGGTTTCAATGTTGATGTGAAAAGTCATTTCTGTCTTTGTATCCATCCTCATCCAGTCCTGACCACAGATCTGATTCCTTTCGAAAGCCTCTTTTCTTCACACGCCTTTTCCAATCGTCTGTGCCCATTTTTAGCTTGTCCCTTGATTTCTTTCTTTCCCATTGAGAAATGACTACCTTTAGGACTAAAACCTCTCGCTCCTTCCCCCAAACCTCATCTCCATACTTCCTAATTTGCCTCCACCCGCGCGCCCCCCCACCCCCCCACCCCCCGGAAAAAAAAAAAAAAAAAAAAAAAGTCCTCTTCCTCCCATGAGGATGGCGACATCAGGTTCAGGTCCTTAAAGAAGGACCACACACGTTCCTTCTTTACAATGCTTCGTCCTTGGACACTGTCTTTTTTCTTTTCTTTCTTTTTTTTTTTTTTTTTTTCCTTCAGTGAAAGTAAGGAAGCCAACCGCAGTGAGCAGCGTGAACATGGAATACTGTGTAGAAGTCAAGGCTCCTACCTAGTACAGTCTTTCCCTAAAGCACAAGATCTAGCTAGGCGTGGAACCGAACATGCTCAGTCTCTCCTCCGTAAAAGGTCCAAAGAAGGGAGACCCTCAGACTTGTGGAGCCATGAACGTTTCAGTATTTTATCTTATGTGGCGATGATGTAGACACTCGCTGAGATTTCACCCTGTCATGGCACTTAGCCAAGCTGTAAGCCCAGAGATGACCAGAGATGCTGGAAAATCTTGAAGTCGGCCTACAGAAAACAAGCACTGGGGGGAAAGTTCCCCTTAAACATTCTTATCTCGTCCACACCTATGTCCTCTGTTTGTCATGAGCAATCCTACTTAGATGATTCGTGAACATTTCAGGAGACATGAAAGCAGTTCAGTTCAGTTCGTCGTGATCCCTACACCTCCCGCCCGCCCCCCTCCCCTTTCACGTGAGAGATTTTCTTCCCGATTTCAGAGGGGAGAAGTAAAGGAGAGTCAGAGCGTCCCTCTCGCGGTGTGGTGTTGTCACTCTAATTCCAAAACATCCGTACGCCACGGAGGCACATTTGGGGGCGTCCTACTCAGGGCCCCAAGACTTTCAGAGTCAAACCTAAGGAGGATGTAAATGTACTTCACGCCACCGAACCCGAACCGGTGAGGTGAACCCGGTGGCTTCCTAGGAGATGACGTGTCATCGGCCCACCAGTTTAAAACACAGAACCAAACACCCTCTCCCCGACGACTCGGAGCAAGTGAGTCCGTGGGTGTGTCGGAGAGGGTCCTCTGCTCCAGCTGGGTCCATAAGCACTGCACACGAGAGTAGGTAGGTAGGTGTTCACGGTGCCCTTGGGAAGGAAAGGCGGGGAGAATTTTATTTCGAAAAGCTTATCTCCTCACAGCATTGACACTACGAACGATGATGCAACTTCATCGGGGGGTGGGCGGGGGCGGTGAAGGAAGGCCAGGGAGCCCGGCCACATAGAAGAGCCACGGAGAGCGTCTGTGACCGCAAGGATGTCCACGTACCGGTGACTCCTCTCAGTTGGGGCGGGGAAGGGGGGCGCGAGATTCCCGTGTGTACGTCCGCATCGATCAGTCGTGGGAGAGGGAGGAAAAACGATGTTCCCTCCACGATCCTTCTGAGTTGTCGCCTGAGAAGTTCCTGTCCCCAAGAGACAGCTCGAGAAGAGAGCAACCCACGGCCGGGGGACGCGTGCACTGTGCCCCCCCCCCCACCACCACCACCACCACACACACACACGCACACACACACGCAGGAGAAGCCCAAGCCAGAATTCACTGACTCGAAACGAAACGGCGGGCTCTGAGCTTGAGCTTGAGCTTGAGCTTGAGCTTCTGGAGGAGGAAGATTTTGGTCCTCCTTTCAGGTCAGGAAGAAGAGGGAGGGAGAGGCGGGGAGGCAGAGCGGCAGAGCGTCCCGGTAGCCCACCCGTCGCGTCCGAAGCGCCTGAAATTCCAACTCACGTGTGTGCCAAAGCGGTCCATCTCGGGGTGCCCCATCCCGGTTCCCTCCCCGCACGGAGAGCAATGTTCCGTCCCGATTCACTGAAAAGCTCCCAAAGGGCCTTGGTGTGAGTCAGTGGACCTAGGCCCATCCTGCCTCCTCTTCAAATCATTTCTATCCATACAGAAGAAAAGACACCATCGCCACCCGCCACGGCCCGCCAGAGGCAACGCGGCTATCCCCTTCAGCAGCGCAGCTATCCCCGGGGAAGGGGGATTCCGTAGCATGCGAACATCAGTCCAACATCGCTTCCGGCTTCCTGACTTCTCGTGGAAAATGAGGATGCCACATGACCGACCGGGGATGGGGGGGGGGGAGTGGGGATGGGTGAGGGAGAGGGAGAGAGAAAGAGAGGAAGGGAGAAAGGGAGGGGAGGAAGGCGGGCAGGGGGAGAGAGACGAGAGAGAGAGAGAGAGAGAGAGAGAGAGAGAGAGAGAGAGAGAGAGAGGGGGGGGGGGGAGGGAGGGAGGAGGGAGGAGGGAGGGAGGGAGGGAGGAGTGGGGGTGGGGGGGGGAGGGAGGGAGGAGGGAGGAGGGAGGGAAGAGGGAGGAGGGAGGGGGAGGGAGAGGGAGGGAGGGAGGGAGGGAGGGAGGGAGGGAGGGAGGGAGGGAGAGAGAAAGAGAGAAAGAGAGGAGGGGGGCAGGAAAGAGAGAAAGAGTGGGAGGAAGAGCAGGGGTGGGGGGCTGGGAGAGCCAGAGAAGGAGAGAGAGAAAGAC
>NW_026711693.1:40000-62500 GCF_026419965.1 Kogia breviceps
GTGGGGGGGGCCCCCGCGGGGCGGCCGCGGCGCCGCCCCGCACCTCCCCCACCCCCACCCACCCAGCGCGCGGCCCACAACCTCGGCGGCTCGGGAGCGGGGCCGCGGGCACCGGGAAGTCGCTCGGAGGCCGGCCGGCGCGCGCTCGCTCGCTCGCTCGCTCCCGCGGACGGGGGGCGGGGGCGGCGGGGCTCGGGCCGAGGCACGGCAAACCCCCCTCCCCGCCCACCCGCCGGGAGCGGGGCGGTGCGGTGCGGACACGGCGGCCGGCCCGCGACGGCTGGCCGGGGGACCCGACGACCCGGCGCTCGGGGCGAGCGCGTCGGGGCGGGGCGCGGCGGGGGGGGACGGAGGGCGGTCCCCCACCTCACCCAACACGCCACGACGTCGGCGGACGGGCGGACGGGCGGCGGCGGCGGCCCACGGAGCGGGGCCGCGGCAGGCCCGGGAGGCGAAACACACCGGGACGCGGCCCGGGGGTCGGCAGACGCGACGGACGAGGCAGAGCGACGGAAGGGAGAGAGGGCCGACGGGGCGCGGCTGGCTCGCCCGCCGTCGCGGAGACGCGACGACGACGTCACAGAAGCCGTGGGCGGGAGGGGGCGCGGCCGCACGCCGCCGCGGGGGTGCCCGTTCCTAAGGGCCCGGACGCGAGTCGGCCACCGGGGCACGACACGGGGTCTCACCGCCAGAGGCCTCCAGCGCAGGGGCGGTCCCGCGGCACCCAGGACGCCGACTGGCCTTTCCTCGGCCCCCCCACGGGTCCCCCCTCGCGGGGCTCGCGACCTCCCCCCGCCAAACACCCACGAGCCGCGGCCTGCCCGCGACAACACTCTTCCCGCGCGCGCGCACCGGTCCGCCCCACCTCGCGGGCCCCCCACCACACACACACACACCCCTCCGCTGCCGCGCCCGACTTCTCCGCCTCGGGAACCGTGAGCTCTCCACCCGGGGACGCCGCCCGCCGGCCGAGGCGGCCGTGGCGGGGGGGGGCGACACCCTCACGTGGGCGAGGACGGCTCGGTCCCAGACGGTGGAAGGGGGACGCGGTGCGGCCGGGTGGGGTGGGGTGGGCCGGGGGAGGGGGCGGCGGCGGCGTCGACGGCGACGGGGAGGGGGCGGCACGCGCACACGGCGAGGGCCGCGGGGCAGGGGCGCGGGGCGCCCGCCCAGGGAGGGAAAGTGCCGAGGCACGACCGGGCCACCAGGAAAACAAGCGCGGGGTCCCACCGCCACACACACGAGGGCGGTCCCACGACGCCTGAGACGCCGGCCGGCCCCAGCCACCCCGGGGCCTCCCACGACCCGGCCCCGCCGCCAGGCCCCGCGTGCGACGGTCCCCCCGCGTACCGCGGAGGGACCCCGTCCGTCCAACCGAGCTCAAACCCCTCCGTCCTCGCCAGATCCGCCGTCGTCCGAGTCCGACCCCCGGGGCCCGCGCCCCGGGTGAACGCCCCCGAGCGAGGCGGCCCGCACCGTGCCCGCAACACCGCCACCGGCTGCCGACTCGCGGCGAGGGCAGGCGCGACGGGCTCCTCGCGGCTGCGGGACTAGGGAGTCGTCGGGACGCCCGGGCGTCCCCGCCCGCCCCCCTCGGCCTCGCCACCGAGAGGGGGGTGTGTCACCGCACGCGCACGCACACGCACGCGCACGCGCACGCGCGGCCCCGCGCCGGACGCCCGGCCTTGGCGGGACCCTCCCCCGACTCAGAGGGGGGAGGCGCGGGCCGCGGTAGGCAAAGAGCGGCGCCCGGCCCCACCGCGGGGCCGGCGCAGAGAACCCTCCCGCCGCGAAGGCGAGGGGCTCCGCCCACGTGCTCTGGCAGTCGCCAACACCGTGGCCACTGCACGCGCGGGAGGGGCAGCGGCTGGGGGGTCCGGTACCCCAAGGCTCCCTCTCGGATCGCTAGAGAAGGTTTCCTCACCGAGGGGGCGTCGTCCCCCCAACCCATCGTCTCCCCTTCGGGCCCGCCCACGGAGGCGCTCCACGAGCCGCCAAAGTCCACGACTGGGCGGGGTTTGGGAGAGGGGTCTGCGGTATGGGTAAGCACGAGGCCCAGAGGAGCATTCGCGGCCACAGCCGGGGGCACAACCTCCGCCGCCCCCAGGCCCGTCCATCGGGGGCCCCGAGAGGAGGGAGCACGCCCGAGAGGGGCGGAAAGACCCCCTTCTCTCACAGGCCCCGGCCCAACGCGCTCGCCACCCACGCCCGCGTGCGACCCCCTCCCCCCCGACCGCCACAAACACACACACACGTGGGGGGGGAGGGTGGGCACACGCGGACGCTCGCCTGGCCCGAGTCAGTCCCCCCGTGCCACAGCAACACCGTGGGAGGACGACCGCGACGAGGCGGCCCCTGTTTCCCCCAACCGAGGGAGGGAAAACAGAGGCACGCCTCCCTTACCGTCTCGACCCCCCCAAGAGAGCCACTCACGGGACGCACCACCGCGGCGGCGGGGACCCCGAGGAGCACGCTGGGAGAAGGGAACGACACCACCGCTCGGCCTCGGGCACCTGAGGGACGACCTGGAGCGCTCCAGGGGCACCACAGAGGATCGAACGAGGCACGCTCACGCACCGGCAGGGGCGCGCGGCGCAGCGGCGGGACGGCACCCCCCCACCAACGCGGGGAGGACCGCCCACGGGGGCAACACGCCGAGGAGGCGAAGCGAGAGCGTCTGCTGCGTCCGAGGACCACGGCCCCGCCACCCACGCCGTGAGGCAGGGGGCGGGAGGCCGAAGGTCAGGGCCGGGGACCACCACCCCTGCCCTTCCCCACACCCCTCGACAGGCCGGGAGAGCGTGAGGAGAGAGGCGGGGAGGCCCGCGGACAGAACGAGAAGAGCGGTCCCGTTCGCCAAGAACGTCCGTCCCTCGTCTGGCGCGACCTTAAGGCCCGGCCCAGGAGAGCGCGACATCACCACATCGATCAGTCATGCCAGAGAGCCAGGGACCACCAGGCCCCGAAGGGGAGGGGCACGCACAGCGAGGACCATCACCAGAGGAGCCTGCTTCGGCCTCACCGGCGGCACCCCAAACCCCCTCTTTCTTTTTTTTTTTTTTTTCTCCTCTCAGGCAAAAGTGGCCGACGACCCCGCGAGTGAGGAGAACGCCTGACACGTGGCACGGAGCCTGCGGGGTGGGGTCGTCGTCTCAGCCACCACCGGGTGCCTGCGGCGGGGAGGGGAGTCACACGGGGTAGAAGACCCAACGCCCCGCCGCCCTCGGGTGAGCCAGAGACCGGAGGCGGCACCGCGGGTCGGGTCAGCCGGACGCACACACGAGAGCCGGCGCGCAGGCCCAGGCGGGCGGCTCAAGTGGCGAGGGTCGGCTCGGCCACCAGACGGCGATCCAAAGCCCAGGACCCTGCGCGCGTCCAGACTCCCAAAGTCCTCAGCGACAGACGCCAGAGAAGACCGTGTCAGCACCTATCTGGTGGCAAAAAAGGCCCATTTCGGGCGAAAAAAATCACGGCGCCCGGCAGCGGGGCCCACGCACGCGTCGCAGGGGGGGTCCCCGGGACCTCGGTCCGGCCGCCTGTCCCCAACACTTCCCCATCCACACCAGCCCCGGAGCTCTCGGGGCCATCTGGTCGACCCGAGGAGCTTGGGGGGAGTGGGGGGGGGGGGTGGGGGGGAGGGGGGGGGCGGGCCAAGCGGGGCGGGCAAACGTGGGAGAGGGCCGCGAGCCGGGTCGCCCTCCCCGGTTCACCCGCACGGGCAGGTACCGGTCCCTCCGAGTCTCCGGGCCAAGACTTGGTGAAAGGAAAAGAAATATCTCACTCGGCCGTCTCCGACGAGCGGGCCCCACGGGGGACCGCGCCCGGGCCCGGGCCGCCCTATCCGGGCCACCCAGGACGGCTCGGGCGGGCCGGTCCCCACCCCCACCCCGGCCGGGACTCGCGGCGGGTGGAGGAGAGGGGGCGGGGGAGGGAGGGTGAGAAAAAACTCAAAGTCCGCCGACCAGGACCCCCCGTGGGCACGCTGAAGGGCCGGGTGCGCCCTCCCCGGCCACCCGCGCGAGCAAGGCCCGGTCCGTCCACGTCCACGGACCCAGGGGCACTTGGAAACATTTTGCCCCGGGAGGCGCCTCCCAGGCGACCAGAGCCCACGAGGGAGGGACCGCACCCGGGCCCGGGCCCGGGCCGGTCTCTCCGGGTCACCCCTCGCGGCCCAGGCCGGTCCCCACCTCCCGAGTCCGACTCGGCCAAACATCGGTGAGAAAGAATCCGACCACCGGGAGGGGCCCCACGCGCGCCCGCCACCGAGCCCGTCGCGCCCGCCACCGGCCTAACCTAAACGCACGGGCCCGGGCCGGTCCCCCACCTTCCGGAGCGGGGCGCTGTGGGGACCGCGGAAGAGAGGAAGGGAGGGTGGGGGGGGTCGGGGAATGAACGCTCCAAAGGGTGAGCCAGGAGAAAGCCCGACCGACCGCCCATCCGCAGGCGCTCCGGAGGGCGCGGAAGACCCTCTCCCTTCCCACCGCGGCGGCCCGGCCCAGGTCGTGTCGGGTGGCCGGGTCGGTCCCCGCGGCCGGAGGGGAGCGGACGGATGCTGGTCGACCGGGCCAGGCGGTCCCCCAGAGCGGCTCGAGAGCGCGGCGACGGTCACACCCTCATAGACCTGCACGCCCAATCTCAAGCGACAGCAGGAGGCGCCCACGCCTGGGCGCCACCGGGACAGTGGCCACCAGCGTCGCCTGGCTGCCGGAACTCTGCCTCGGGCCCGGCGGCCGACTCACAGCCCTCACGAAGGTCGCCGAAGCTCCAGAGACAAGGGACAATATAAAAGCGGCCGCCAGGTGGCTCCCGACAACCGGCTCCAACGTCCCCGGGCCGGATCCCTGTCGCCGGCCGGCCACCGAGGACGCGGCGGCAGCGCCGGGCCGCCCAAACGCCCGAGCTCAGCCCGGGACGAGGCGGCGGGCGTCTGGCGCGGCGGCCCCGTGTCGTCCATCTCGGAGCTAGCTCCCCGGTCGGCACGACACGACACGGTGCGACCCGGGCAGCAGACGGGGGTGGGGGGGTGGGGGGCGGGGGAAGCCGGGGAGATGTCGCCGGGAGGCTGTCTCGGAGGAGACGCGCTCCCCAACGCGATTCCTGGGCGGGGGGGAAATCCCGCGGAGACGCCGGCGGGGCCCGGGGCGCCCGGCACGGGTTGCCCAGAGGGGCACGAGCAAGATCCCCGGCTGCCCGGACGGGGGGGAGGGAGGGAGGGAGGGAGGGAGGGAGGGAGGGAGGGAGGGAAGGAGGGAGGGACGGATGGAGGGACGGAGGGACGGAGGGACGGATGTAAGGACGGAGGGACGGACGGAGGGAGGGAGGGAGGGAGAGAGAGAGGGACGGAAGTCGGGGACTGGCAAACCGAAACCAGGCAAGCGCTCAGGGAACAACGCAGGAATTCGTCCAAAGACAACACATGGGTGCTGCGAGGGTGGGGAAAATGCACTTGCGGTCACGAGAACATGGATTTCATAACGGACTGACCACGATCCATCACGGGCCGGGCGGGGGTGGGGGGGGTGGGGGCGGGTGAGGCGGGGGTTGGGGGAATGCGGGCGGCTGGTGGGGAGGGGGCGAGGGTGGAGTCAATAGCCATCCACTAAAGAAACTGAGTTCCGGTACGTCGACACAAGGCAACACTCTGAGTGCGA
The DNA here is from genome assembly GCF_026419965.1 of Kogia breviceps. Classification (NCBI taxonomy): domain Eukaryota; kingdom Metazoa; phylum Chordata; class Mammalia; order Artiodactyla; family Physeteridae; genus Kogia; species Kogia breviceps. Next base: position 45,652 of record NW_026711693.1, read on the forward strand.
GTGTGTGTGAGCGTGTGTGTGCGTGTGCGTGCGTGCGTGTGTGTGTGGAGTGCGGTGAGTACTGACAGCGAACCGTAGTCCCACCAGGACCACACCAAACCATACCAACCAAGAAGTCAAGCTGTAGAACTTCTCTGGCCTTTAAAACAAAGAGAAAAGCGTGCACGTATCGCATACGTACACACATTACGTACGCTTGTGGCATACGTATACGTGGACGTGGACGTATAAAGGCCTAGGACAAGCCCAAGCACATCCCGTCAGGGGAGCCTATCCAAAACAGACCAAGACCTCACACAATTCAGCCTCCAGAAAACAAGCGACCCAGTGAGAAAAGTGGGCAGGAGGCCAGAACAGAACATTTTCATTAGAGAAAAAAAAGAAGAAGAGAAAAAAAGAAAAAAAGAAAAAAGAAAGAAAGAAAGAACACAACTTTCTTAGTAAAAACCAAACAAACAAAACACAACAACAAAACAAACAGAAATAAAACAGAAAACCTCTTTTAGTGAAAGAATTCAACGGGGCAACGAAAAAAGCGCACACACGCATCTCTCTGGACGAAGATATTCGGACAGGCACAGGATCTGGAGTTGCGACAGCAAGTTCGTACAAGCAGAAAAAGTGCCTCCTTCCTCCCGATCCAACACGTATTTTTCAAGCTGAGAGAGACCACCACCACCGTGGCACGCCGGAGGGAGGACTCAGAGATGTCACCCGGCGGGTGAGAGAACGGCTCTCCGACAAAAGACAGCAGTATGGAAAACAGAAAGGAAGTCCCTCAAAACACTGCACAGAAAACTACCATGCGACCCAGCAACTCCACTAAGTGCCCACGGAGGGGGTAAAGACGACATGTACATGTCTATCTGTACCAACACCTGTAACGATGGAGAGATAGGTACGGACGCACTGTTAGCGCTCTCTGTGCCCGTACGTCTATATCTATGAGAGAAGGACCGGGTGGGGGGTGGGGGGTGGGGGGTGGGGGTGCGGAGAGAGAAGTGAGACAAAGAGTGGACAGTCACGTGAGTGCAGTAGGTAAGGAAGATTAAGACGACAAACAAACTCCCAACAGTGGTCCTGTAAGTCAACCATCAAGATTTCGATATCATGATGTCATCAAGCACCAACCCTTCTGAAGGGACACAGCGACACACAGGGCTCACTTGGCAGGGCAGTTCAGGACCCTAAAATGACCGTGAAAGGTGAAGCTCGAAAAAGCAATCTTGTTCATCCACGGGGGGAAAATACCGTTCTCCCACGACATTCAAAAATCCTATCAGGGGGCTTCCCTGGTGGCGCAGTGGTTGAGAGTCCGCCTGCCGATGCAGGGGACACGGGTTCGTGCCCTGGTCCGGGAAGATCCCACATGCCGCGGAGCGGCTGGGCCCGTGAGCCATGGCCGCTGGGCCTGCGCGTCCGGAGCCTGTGCTCCGCAATGGGAGAGGCCACAACAGTGAGAGGCCCGCGTACCACAAAAAAAAAAAAAAAAAAAAAAAAAAAAAAAAAAAAAATCCTATCAAAACATTTTAAAACTCTCTTACTCGCTCACCATTTAAAAGGTAGAGAAATAAAAAGAGAGCCAAAGTACGATTTATTGAGTGGTGGACCGTCACAGAAAGCATGCCATGAAAGCCTCCGATTCATTTTGGAAGGTCCTAGGAACAGCAATCTTCAACATTGCTCTCCTGCCTGCCTTCTTGGCGTGGTATCTTTTCTACATCTGGATAAGCAGTCCTAGGTTTTGTGTGTTTGCTTGTTATTCCCCTAACTGAAGATCAGCCTCCAACACGATAACCCTTTGTGCCCTCTGGGTCCTGAACTCTCTTCTCTGGAAGTGCTTTTCTGAATGGGAACGGTTTCACCAACGTCATCGCCTGGAGACATCTTCAGCCTGTCCTCCCCCCACCCGCACCCCCACCCGCCCCCCACCCTCTTCCTCCTCCTCCTCCTCCTCCTCCTCCTCCTCCTCCTCCTCCTCCTCCTCCTCCCCTTCCTCCTCCTCCTTTTTTTTCTTTGTTTTCTTCAGCTCTCCTTGCGCTGGTCTCTCACACGGTGGCAGCGTTGTCCTAGGCATGCCCAGGTGTCTCCTAACCCCATCCAAGTGATGACTCCCAGCGTCATCATTTTGGGTTTCTTAGCCGCACTTTCGTCGTTCCCGGGCAATTCTTTCTTTTTATTTTCCATGGACGGGGGAGACCAGACCGGGGCGGGGGGCAACACAACGACACACTGCGTGTGACCTGGGAAACAGACACATACACGCCAGGCAATCACCGACAGGCTCTGAAAGAGGATCGGTCCCCGGACACGGGGCACGCACGTTTGTTATCGGTGGAGTCACTGCAGACCGAACGGGAAGCAGCAGACTTTGAACTTGACGCAGCTACCGTTCATCCATCGCGGAAACTGACATTTGAAACACGTAGTTAGGCTCTTGGTGCGATTTCACCTAGTCATTGAAATGTGTGCACAGTGGAACCATGGAAAGTGAGACAACCCCCCCACCCCACTTCTACCAAAGGTCGCCAAATGAAGACTCTCGTTTGTTTACAAACCAAATTTCCTATCCTTAAATTTGGTGGGAGCTTTCCCTAAGGATTGCACGGGAAGGTGACTTCCTCAAGCGTTGGAGTAGTTTTCCTTAGAACTAGAGAATTAGAATTCTGCTGAATGATGAACACACACCTCGCTTAAGTTTCTGCTAGGAAATCCACGCACCATGTGGATCGAACGAAAAGCAAAATGATTTTTTAACAAGGTCTTCTCTCCACTTCAGACGAATTTTACAGGGCGGGGAGGGGGGAGGCTAGGCTTCTCTGTTTTTCATTTAAGGTCCTCTGAAACGTCAGTAAGTGTTCGTGATCCTACTCACGTGTACTCTTGTCCTCCATCCAATCGTCAGTCATCTGGCAGAAGGAGAGCCTGCCTCATCCACGGCAAACAACATTCCGACACTCAATGAGAAAATACATTTCTGGTGCTTTCGCCAAAAAATGCAAAGCCCCTTATTTAAGCTAATGGAATTTAAAAGAAATCCCTAGTACCTAGGAACAGAACAAAGTGAAAGAAACACAACGCACAGACTTGGGGGATAGAAAGAAAGAAAGAAAAGAGAAAGAAAGAAAGAAAGAAAGAAAGAAAGAAAGAAAGAAAGAAAGAAAGAAAGAAAGAAAGAAAGAAAGAAAGAAAGAAAGAAAGAAAGAAAGAAAGAGAGAGAGAGAGAGAGAGAGAGAGAGAGAGAGGAAGGAGAGGAGAGGAGAGGAGACAAGAGGAGAGGAGAGGAGAGGGAGGGAGGGAGGGAGGGACGAAGGAAGGAAGGAAGGAAGGAAGGAAGGAAGGAAGGAAGGAAGGAAGGAAGGAAGGAAGGAAGAAAGGAAGGAAGGAAGAAAGAAAAGATCTCTCAACCTAAAAGTTTTTGTGACAAACGGACAATCTATGATTTGGTAGGTTAAAAAATATTTTTGGAACGTAAAGTTCTTTGAGACACGAATGGAGAAGAAAACAAGAAAAGGACAATCAGAATTCGGAACCCTCAGAAACCTGAATCGGTCATGAACAGGAACTAGGAAGCCAGGGTGAACGGCGTCTGTGACACCAGTGATTCTGGACTGGCAAAGGGATGATTCCATTTCACCAGCATACATTTTCACACAGTGTCACTTTTTAAAAATGTTTTCTTTTCCCCAGAGTGATGCCAGAGGTGTGGACTCATACATCGAAACATCTTTAGTCTTTCTGTAATAAGGAGACAGAAGTAGGTCCACTGAGACTTGTCGAGCCATGAACGAACGTTTCCATAGGTTATCTTTGGAAAGGATCCAGACATTCCACGAATTCCCCATCATTCCACTTATGCCAACTCTGAAGTTTCTAAAGTGACCCAAAAGGTCTGGGCGAGACTGTTTTTAAGTAGACATACCACAAAACATAACGCTTCTTAAGGAGTTCCTGCACCTAGAGCTATCGACATCACTTGTTCGAGATCCCATGACGACGAGATGGCCCGTGAACACTTCCTGAGACTTCAGACGATGATGTCAGCCATCATCCCCAAGTTCTTTTTCTTGCCGACGAATCTGGTTCACTCCCGTGAACTTACTGGATTTGGGGTCGACGTAGATAGAAGGAAAGGATGACCTCGAACGCTGATCACGCTAAAGACATGCCTAGTTTCATAAAACCCATACCTTGACCTTGGCTATTCTCGGCTGAAGGGTTCAGCCTAGATCACCACCTGAACTTGCCTAAAACCTTTGGGTCCCTTCCCTTTCTAGTGGACTGAATTCCGGAGTGCTCCCTTCTAAGCCATTCAAGAGAGCTCTCTCACAAGTTCATTGCGGCACTCGGATCCCTACGCAGAAACAGGCCAGCTCTAGAAGGGAGCTACAGACATACAGTACCTGTTACCAGGCCCTTTCCAGATTCTGGCACAGCAGTACCAGAAAAATGAAGGTCGTTTCCACAAGGCTTCTAAGGCTAGCACGGCAAAACTTTTTTTTTTTTTTTTTTTTTTTTTTTTTTTTTTTTTTTTTTTAATTAAAAGAGATAGCTTGTACACAAGGGAGAAGGCGGTGGGTGGGGTGGGGGTGAGAGGCAGCCCCACCCCCCCCACCCCCCGAGTTGCTTGGATCACGAAAGGGAGAGTTTGTCTCGGGATCACTGATCATTTCCAGAAATCCTCCAAATTCTTGGATCATCAGCAGCTGGTTCCACGGTGGCTACCTGTGGGGAATACCAAGTGCTTCCACGAGGGGAAAGAAGCGCATGAGAATGTTCGGCAAGAAAGCACAGGAACAGATAAGGGTTCAATGTACAGCTGAGCTTCTCGTCTTGGGACAACTAGGTATAGTCGTGGGTGGGTGTCCACAGAGGAAAAGTTCATCTTCTTTTACTCCCGCGAGCCTCGTGTGTGTGTGTGTGTGTGTGTGTGTGTGTGTGTGTGTGTGTGTGTGTCTGTGTCTGTGTCTGTGTCTGTGTGTCTGTGTGTGTGTCTGTGTGTGTCTGAGACTCAGGCCCCCAGGGCTGATCTGCTCATGCAATTCCATTTCCCCTCCCCCTCCCCCTCCCCCTCCCCCTCTTCCTCCTCCTCCTCCTCCTTCTATGTACTTCTTTCTGTCGAGGAGATGATTTCCAACTCAAATGCAGACCAAAAGATTTCTAGGTTCCCAAACTTCAGGGTTCCATGGATCAGGGTGTCCAAAATCTGCACAGCGCCTTCAATAACGGCCCTCTTTCTCAGTGCACACAAGTCAACCCCAGACCAAGGCACCCTAAGGGCAAAAACCCTCCAGGATTTCTCCCACCAGACCCCGAACATCAGCACACACACCCTCCCCCAGTTTCTATTTCGTATCGTGTGGGCTCAGGCAGACAACAAACACGTCCATCGTTCGATCATCTTCCTTTGGCGTGTTTCGTGAACGTTGCACCGGCCGAAGAAACCTAAGTGTGCAAAAGCTCATCCCCGTGTAAAAGGCTTTGGCTTCTCAGCGAAGGGGTCGAGCCAAGGGACCTAGGCCCCTCTGTCCACTTTTCACTGGGTTCACTGGCCTCACTGTTGTCCCAAGCGATGGCCGGTCAGATCTCTCACGGTCATTCTTCTTTTGGCCTTCTGGTTTTAGAGAGGGTTTTCAACTGGGGTAAAAAGGGCAGGCTTGTGTGGGGCCCTTTCATGGTGGGGAGGGGGTGGGGGGGGCCCCGTAGAGGTCCCTCCGATTCACCCAATCTCAGGCAGTGCCCTATTCAAAACGTTTGTTTCCGGGCTTCCCCGGTGGTGCAGTGGTTGAGAATCCGCCTGCCAATGCAGGGGCCACGGGTTCGTGCCCCGGTCCGGGAAGACCCCACATGTCGCGGAGCGGCTAGGCCCATGAGCCACGGCCACTGAGCCTGCGCATCCGGAGCCTGTGCTCCGCAACGGGAGAGGCCACGACAGTGAGAGGCCCGCGTACCACAAAAAAAAAAAAAAAAAAAAAAAAAAGAAAAGAAAAGAAAAGAAAACAGAAAACGTTTGTTTCCGTCCCACCAAGAGCCCACCTTTGGAGAGATTCCCTGCCTTACACGTCCTCTCCGCTCCTCCTATTCATCCACCGTGATCCACCACCACCACCACCACCACCACCACCACCACCACCCCGCCGGCCGACCTGATCTGTTCACCCTGAAGCTGGCAAGCAGTAAGGGTGCTCGTGAAGCGAGGATCCGTTGGGATTGGCCAAGATGGCAAAGTGGCGGCGGGGGCGGCGGCGGCGGTGGGGCGGGGGGGGGGTATGTGGAGGGGACTCGGAAAGTACGAGGTTACAGCTAACAGCTGCTGCTGGCAGATAGGTCTTTGAAACAGGCTGGTGGCGCCCTGGACTTTGATACCGTCCATTCTGACCATTCCTGTTCTCCGTGAGAAGGGTGTTGGGCCCAGGATCGGCCACCCCAAAACGGGCCTCCGTGGCACATTGACGATTTTGAGCGAAGGGGGACTCCAGAAGCAGCCACGTTTGTCCGAGGGACACTGGGATTCTCCTCTGTGTCTCCCTGAAAGCGAGACATCCATCTCTCGGCTGAAAGGTGCACTCCCTGCCTCCGGAGGTAGGAGGCCGCCGCCGCGATCGGCAAATTAGGGCATTCGGGCCCGAGAAACCTTCGGAGACAAACACTGCGGACCACCGCAAACCCGAGCTCTGTTTAGCTTCTTCCTTCGCTCGCTCGTTCGCTCACGGCACACCCCAAAACCTAAGTCTCTCGGTCCGGTTCCCTGTCTGTCTCACCCATGTACCGTTCGTTCCTCGGTCTGAGCAGGAGAGACGCCGCCCGCTTCAGCCACTTCTCAGCCCTCGAATGAAAGGAAAGGTCACCCCGCTCCCCCCACACACCTTCGTCTCTCCGCGCCTTGGGCCCATGTTACTTTATTTTTATTTTTATTTTTTTGCATTACACGGGCCTCTCACTCTTGTGGCCTCTCCCGTCGCGGAGCACAGGCTCCGGACACGCAGGCTCAGCGGCCACGGCTCACGGGCCTAGCTGCTCCACGGCACGTGGGATCCTCCCGGACCGGGGCACAAACCTGTGTCCCCTGCATCGGCAGGCGGACTCTCGACCACTTTGCCACCAGGGAAGCCCATCGGGCCCATTTTAGAATGAGTCCAGCCACAGGAACTCAAGAGGGGTAGAGGGGGAGATCTCCCCCTCCCCCAAACAGGAAGGCACCTGGAACCCCGTTCCCACCGGCCACCCGGCTCCACTTTGGGTGCGTGAATCCTAGTTTGCCTCCTCCGGATCTTTAAATGATCTTCCACGTGTTATAACAGACTCACAAGGAGAGAAGCTTACGCATGTATTTCTTCTGAGTTTCATGCGACACGGGGAGCCCTCCTAAGAAAACAAAGAAAGACCCAGAGAAGCGTCCGAACCTAACATCTCTTCTGTTGGATCTGAGCAAAGAGAGGCAATCTGAAAAAGCAACTATACTCTGGCGGGGGTGCGGAGTGTGTGTGTGTGTGTGTGGGGGGGGGGGGTGTGAGTGGGGGTGGGTGAGGGGGGGGTGGGTGGGTGGGGGGCGCGGGCGATGCCAAAGGAGGATGAGAACTCTTAGAAATTCTTAGGCATAGAAAATTAAGACGGATCCGGGCCCGCGCCTCTCCTTTTCTCGTGCGTTGGGAAGATCATTTGGCTCTCGCCGGCTGGGATGTCATCTCCCCACGAACCATCAGGCGAGCTGTGGGGCGGAAAGAGGGAGAGCAGGGTTCAGAAGAACGTGGAGAAGATGGACGCTAGATGCCCAGAGTCCACGTCCCCCGCCCCCCCCCCCCCCCCCCCGGGAGCAAGGATCTCTTCTTCGTGGGCACACGATCTTCCACCACGACCTCCGGACCGTGGTGCCAAGTCACGCCCACGCGAAGACAGGGCTCACCCAGGGATATGGGCTTGTGCCACAGAAAGGGAGACAGCAGGGAAGTCACCGAGCTTAAGGTATCTGACTCTCGTCGGGTCCTCGACAGGCGGAGGGACACATCTTTCCGACACGGTCGGGGCCGGCTTAGAGAACCGCTGCCGACGACCGCACCGCGAAGGAAGATGTCTCTGCGGTCTCGACAGAAGATCCAGTAGGTTTCCCAAGTGGCGGAGCTAGGAATCGATCGGCCAGGCAGGCGTGTCCAATCTTCAACTTTGGGAAGACACGCGGACTTTTACCCCCCCTTTTCGGCGGGGAGCCTGTAGAAGATCAGGCCGGGAGGAAGGACACAGTCTGTCAGTCGTTGCACGTGATGTTAACGTCCAGGCCAGGAGGAGCCATGCCAGGACTGACTCCACAAAAGGGAGAAGGTGACCAGTTGCCTTTTGAGGACCATGGCTCTCTACGCGGCACGGAAACCAAGGGAGCAGGGGCCAGGGTAGAGGCCGGCAGGGTCGTCAGAGGCCCAGCCAGGACAGAGACCGGTGAGGTGCGAGCCTGAACGAAGGCAGTAGAGGGGAGAGGGAGAGAGGGGATGGAGCAGGACCTATTTCGGTCCCGGAATCGGCAGAACCTGGTATCCCGGCGTGAGTCTTTAGAAACACCGTCCAACTCCACTCCACGGGCAAAATACAAGGTAGAGGGCGGAGCTTTCTGCACCCAGGATCCTCCCGAGACCCAGGCGAGAAGGGCCCTTCCCACGGATGGGCTCCACATCCCACCAGGGTCGGTCGGTCGGTCGGTCGGTCGGCAGGTCACCAAGACACAAAGAAGCACATTCTTTCTTTCGAGAAGCTCTGTCCCCAGGACCTGGCACTCAGCACACTGGTGATCTGCCAACCAGAACCCTTAAACACCTCCTCAGGTTCCAGGGGAAGGCTTTGCTCACCTCTTTTCGGCCCTACCTCTGTCCTCAAAACTAAAGGTAAAAGAACACACGAACACACACACACACACACACACACACACACACACACACACACCAAAGGTAATGGAGTCCGAATACCACGAAGGCTCTCAGGTTGTGCTAGGGCCGTTGCCCAACAGCACTGTGAAGTGTGTGTCTGTGGGGGGGCGGTGGGGGTGATGTGTGTGGGTGTGTGGGGGTGTGGGTGTGTGTGTGGGTGTGTGTGTGTGTGCGTGTGCGTGTGACTCATAGGTGGATATTTTCCATAGGTGTGCACTATGGCACTGCAGGATCTGTGGTCGGTTGCTGAGTCCCCGGAGGTGGAAGCGCAGATACAGGGCCCTGAGTGTGAAGTTATCCATGGACGCTCACAGCGCGTGGGGTCGGGGTCGGCAGCCGTAACCCTCCATGTTGGTGGTTCAACGGTCAACTCTACTTTATAGATCAGAGAGGATAACGTCACGCGTTCACTGTTAATAACTTTTCCAAATAGTCTTTATCTTTTCAAAAGGAAGACATCATTTAATCCATTTCACAAGATGATACTGGGAACCTACTGCCCCAGCACGTGAATTATCCCTACAGAACACAAGATCCCTGAGAAGGAAGAGCCCTGAGCACTGAGATACCATGAAGGTAGGCTTTTAGATGATATTCTCTGCTTCTGCAGCTCGAGGTAAAACATGGGATGACTGGCTCTACCTATCCCATTCCAGTCTGTCCAACGCGAGCCCCCATGGCACGTCTCACCAGTGGTCGGTCCACGATAACTCCATCCATAGGAATTCTTGGCAGTTTTATGTTCAGGATCATTTCTTTTCCTGCCATTGATTGAAAACTCCCTGGACCCTGTTAGCAGCTACAGATTCAATGAGTCCAGTACTTCATAGGTTTTGTCATGTATTTAGAAGGGGAATCACCATCAAGTTGCTGAAATGAGGACTAAGTGTCTTTCAGATATGGAGATGGAAATAAATGGTGCTCTGCAGGGTGTGCGATGACAGGCACCCAGGATTCCTTCACCCAGCCCTCCCTTTGCTCCCTCATAGGTTCCTGGGAAATCCAAACACACACACACACGCGCGCACACACACACACACACACACACACACACACACACACACACACACGGGGGGGGGGGGAGAGAGAGAGAGAGAGAGAGAGAGAGAGAGAGAGAGCTCTGGGTGTGCTATTTGCTCTCCATGATTTCACGTGCCTCTTGGGCATGGCTGACAGAGATAGATGGACATGAAGCAGCAGGACAGCAAGCTGGCATCTCGGCCGGCCTACAGAAGTTTCCCAAGTGAAATATCAACAGCAGGGCAGGGACGCCCACGTGACGTGGGAGAGAAGGGGGGTGGGGGGGGCGGCCCGCTGACCGACGTCGGTTCAGGTTTCCCGTCCCCCTCCGGCCGAGAACCTGCCTTCCGCTTCCTGCCCTCAAGTATGTGAGAGGAGCGTGTTTCTTTCCAATAAATACCGACACATCATTTCAGTCTGTTTGTGTGTTTGTTTTTGCTTGTTCTTTTTCTGGACGAGGCCAAAGAGCCCTTCCAGTGGAGGTGTGTGTACAAAGGAGGATCTGACAGAATGGGAGGGTGCGGGTCAGTCCATGTGCGAAGAAATCCAGAGAATCTGTCATAGCTGAGACTCGGGCCTTTTGCAGAAATAGGCCAAGAGAGTTCGGATTTGATGATTCACTGCCACATAGTCATCACAGCAGTTTCCTGGAAGGGATTGTGTTACAGGAGGCGGCGTGGCCCTCAGCCCTCAGGCCTCAACCCGGCAGGCAGGCAGGCAGGCAGGCAGGCAGGCAGGCAGGCAGGCAGGCAGCGGCTATTGTCTGTTGGTCCCGCCCCCACCCCCACCCCCACCCCCGTTCCTTCTCCAGAGCTCCTTCCTAAGTCCCCTTGGACTGACCTTTGCCAGGAGCGGGGGAGGGGAGGTCCGGACGATTCATTCCGCAGGGCCTCGTTCAATCGCTCGATTCAAATGCAGAAAGCTCTCCGGTCAGGTCGGAGCCTTTGACTTTGCCTCGAGCTTCTCTTTAATGAATGGCTTTTTCTCTTTTCTTTCCCCAATTTCGCCACCCTCAGGCTGCCCCCTCCAAACTGCAGGGAGGGAAGGAGGGAGAGAGGAGGTGACGGGAGGAGGACGTGTGAGAAACAGGCCTTTTCTCCAGGCAAAAGGTGTCCCCTCCTTTTCCTGACCCTGGAAACCCCACTACACCATTTGAGAATCATGGACATGTGTGGAAGCAGATGTCTTCACTTGAGATCTTCCTCCGCAGGAGGACAGAAAGGAGGGCCAGTGTGTCCCTCTTGTGCTGGCCGGTTCTTGTCACTTGAATTCAAAATAATCAATAGAGCATGGAGGCACATTTTGGGGCGGCCTACTCTGGGAGCTCAACAGTTCCCTCCTCTGAAAGTTCCTTGGAACATATTAAAGCTGAGCTGGTGACTCGTGTGTGTGTGTGTGTGTGTGTGTGTGTGTGTGTGTGTGTGTGTGTGTGTGAAGGAGATTTCTAGATGTCAGGGTCGAAGTAACTTTAGAAGTTTGAAATACCTCTGATGATGTCGTCGGGTGTTTGGTTCAAATTTCGGAGTGGCTCTCACAGAAACAGGCACGAGGATTCTTTCCATAGGAGCCGTTGTGGCCGTTTCTCTAAGGTTTTCATCAAGTTCTCTAGCTTCCGTCTGCAGGGCTTCAGGCAAAAGGCCGTTTTAGGCCTCAGTGATGCCAAGCCAAAAGGGTGGGAGAAAATGGCCAACATTCATGGAGAGAGTCGTAGCCAGAGATTGAAGGGAACTCACAAAACTTCGGGATGCAGTCCCGTTTTCAGGTTAAGAACAACACCCTAAGGGAAACGAGTAGCACCAGAATTTCATATCCAGAAGTGTGTATCCCTGTCTCATGGAAACATAATTTTGGCCTCCAGGTAACGTATGCAAATAGCTGTATCGCCAAGGAAATAAGAAGCCTCACTGAGAGTTTCTGAATTAAGGAAGGTAAGGAGAAAAAGATCAGTGATTCCATCCTGCTGACAGAGGTATAAGTTACCAAATGGATATCCATCTTTAAAAATAAAAAAAGAAACTTGGGTTTTCCTTGTTTGTTTCTGTTTCCCTTGTATGTGGAAAACAAAAGATTTAACCATCAGTCCTAATCCCACTCCCTCTCTTTTTTTTTTTTCCAGATTTTTTTTAAAAATATTTGAAATATAATTCATTTACAATGTCGTGTTAGTTTCAGGTATACGGCACAGTGATTCAGTTCTCTCTCTCTCTCCCTCCCTCCCTCTCTCATATATGTATATATATATATATATGTATGTATGTATATATATATATATATATATATATATATATATATAGAGAGAGAGAGAGAGAGAGAGAGAGAGAGAGAGGGAGAGAGAGACACGGAGACGGAGACAGAGAGACAGAGAGACAGAGATTTTTATAAATCTCTATCTATCTATCTATCTATCTATCTATCTATCTATCTATCTATCTATATCTACACATATATATTTTAGCGGCTTCCCCGGTGGCGCAGTGGTTGAGAGTCCGCCTGCCGATGCAGGGGACACGGGTTCGTGCCCCGGTCCGGGAAAATCCCACATGCCGCGGAGCAGCTAGGCCCGTGAGCCTGTGCGTCCGGAGCCTGTGCTCCACAACGGGAGAGGCCACAACAGTGAGAGACCCGCATACCGCAATATAAATAAATGAATGAATGGATGAATAAATAAATAAATAAATAATTTTGAAAAGATTCTTTTTCAGATTCTTTTCTCTCATAGGTTATTACAAAGTATTGAGTAGAGTATCCTGTGCTCTATAGTAGGAGATGCTTGTTGATTCCCTATTTTATGTACAGTAATGTGTATATGTTCATCCCACCCAACCCCCTAAGTATCCCCCGCTTCCCCAGTCAGTCCCATTTTACACAAGTAGTCATACACATCCTCCTCCTCCTCCTCCTCCTCCTCCTCCTCCTCCTCCTCCTCCTCCTCCTCCTCCTCAGGTCACTCAACCCCATGGAAGTCATTCTTGCTCTTCTTGGAGTCCAGTTTTTCCATCGGTTCTGCCGGCCCTGCCTGATGATTGAGCGTGACTGGACGAGTGCCGGTTCCAAAAAAGTTTTCAAGAGCTTCTGTGAAGAATTGTAGGATTTGCCCAGTGAAAGGGGTGCCTCGATCTGATCACCCGGAAGCCTGTGGAAGGCAGACCCCAGGCGGCAAGCACATTTCGTTTCTTTAACAGTCTCTGTGCCACGGTGAGGACATCAGGCTTGCGGTGAGGGAAGACCTCAACCCACACGGAAAACATAGCCACGGTCACAAGAATGTTTGGATGACCCCTACGAAGTGGCAGTGGAGGGCTTCCCCGGTGGCGCAGTGGTTGAGGATCCGCCCGCCGATGCAGGGGACACGGGTTCGTGCCCCGGTCCGGGAAGATCCCACACGCCGCGTGGCGGCCGGGCCCGTGAGCCATGGCCGCGGAGCCTGTGCTCCGCCACGGGAGAGGCCACAACAGTGAGAGGCCCGCATCCCACAAAAATAAATAAATAAATAAGTGGCAGTGGAATGAAGTCCAGTGGCTGGGGGTCCGAGGATCCAGAGAGAGGAGGTTTTCTTTCCAGAGAGAAAAACGTTCCCCCCCACCCCCACCCCCACCCCCCAGGGTTACAAGCACGAGAGGTCAGACGTCGCCGTTCCCGTTGCCGGTAGACCGTAGAAAATCTTCCTGCCCACGTCTATTGACAATCGGACTCCTCTTCAAGACACCGTGGGATGGGCGGGTGAAGGAATGCAAGGGGAGGGGCAGGGGGGAGGTTGGCCAGGGAGCAACCGGCTGGGCCGCCGTCTCGTCTCGTCTCGTCTCGTCTCGTCTCATCTCGTCTCGTCTCGTCTCGTCTCCCGTCTGCCATAGCCCCGACCGGATGCTGAAAGGACAGAATGGACTTGCTCCACCCACGTGTGCCCCGCCACCCCCACCATCTTTCAACGGGCTGTTGTTGCCGCCTCGGCGTGAAAGTCGGTTAGAACATCTCCGTGATACTGGGTACAGTCCCTTTCGTGTGAGCCTCCATTTTGACGACGACAGACAGCCCTTTATGCCAGGGCAGAGAAGACTTCCGGGAAGAAAGATCCCATCATTTCTGGAACCGTTAGAACACATCGGTGTACAGACACAAGCCAAAGAAGACTTCACGTCGTTCCTTCCTCTTTGGACAACGCTTCCCGTGTCATCGAACCTCCCCAAGAAACTTAGTCAGTTTCATCTCTCTCATTTCTCAGGAGAGAGAACACATTTTTTGAGCTACTTGGAGGGCCCTCTCCTCCTGGATCCTATCTCTAAGTCCAAAGGACTTCATCGGTCCTTCAATTTGGGGGCAAGTGTGTCCAAAATATCCAAAAGATCGTAAGGCACTTCATCAGATGATAGGTCACCGTGAAACAGTGCTTCCTTAGGCATGTCACCAGCATCCCAAGGAAAGACTTGCTAGGCAGAGAGAGAAGCTTCTTTTTCAGTTCTGAGCCAGACCTGGTTCTTTGACTATCGAGAGGACGAAGTCGATGTGAGTCCTCCGAGACCTGATAAAGGCAGCCTAGAAAATAAGTGATGACTTTTGACAAAGACATAAGCTTTTCTCTCTCTCTCTCTCTCTCTCTCTCTCTCTCTCTCTCTCTCTCTCTCTCTCTCTCTCTCTCTCTCTTCTTCCTTCTTTCCTTCCTTCCGTCCTTCCTTCCTTCCTTCCTTCCTTCCTTCCGTCCTTCCGTCCTTCCTTTCTTTTCCTTCCTTCCTTCCTTTCTTTCTTTCTTTCTTTCTTTCTTTCTTTCTTTCTTTCTTTCTTTCTTTCTTTCTTTCTTTCTTTCTTTCTTTCCCTCCTTAAAGATAAAGGAAAAGATCCTTTCCTAATCTAATCTAATCTCTCATGATGGACAGAGCAGACCGATAGAAGAAAAACCCAAACCCTAAACCCAAACCTGGTCCTTTGAACAGAGAGAGGCAACTAAATCTTAATTTGGCACTGGTTTCAATGTTGATGTGAAAAGTCATTTCTGTCTTTGTATCCATCCTCATCCAGTCCTGACCACAGATCTGATTCCTTTCGAAAGCCTCTTTTCTTCACACGCCTTTTCCAATCGTCTGTGCCCATTTTTAGCTTTTCCCTTGATTTCTTTCTTTCCCATTGAGAAATGACTACCTTTAGGACTAAAACCTCTCGCTCCTTCCCCCAAACCTCATCTCCATACTTCCTAATTTGCCTCCACCCGCGCGCCCCCCCACCCCCCCACCCCCCGGAAAAAAAAAAAAAAAAAAAAAAAAGTCCTCTTCCTCCCATGAGGATGGCGACATCAGGTTCAGGTCCTTAAAGAAGGACCACACACGTTCCTTCTTTACAATGCTTCGTCCTTGGACACTGTCTTTTTTCTTTTCTTTCTTTTTTTTTTTTTTTTTCCTTCAGTGAAAGTAAGGAAGCCAACCGCAGTGAGCAGCGTGAACATGGAATACTGTGTAGAAGTCAAGGCTCCTACCTAGTACAGTCTTTCCCTAAAGCACAAGATCTAGCTAGGCGTGGAACCGAACATGCTCAGTCTCTCCTCCGTAAAAGGTCCAAAGAAGGGAGACCCTCAGACTTGTGGAGCCATGAACGTTTCAGTATTTTATCTTATGTGGCGATGATGTAGACACTCGCTGAGATTTCACCCTGTCATGGCACTTAGCCAAGCTGTAAGCCCAGAGATGACCAGAGATGCTGGAAAATCTTGAAGTCGGCCTACAGAAAACAAGCACTGGGGGGAAAGTTCCCCTTAAACATTCTTATCTCGTCCACACCTATGTCCTCTGTTTGTCATGAGCAATCCTACTTAGATGATTCGTGAACATTTCAGGAGACATGAAAGCAGTTCAGTTCAGTTCAGTTCGTCGTGATCCCTACACCTCCCGCCCGCCCCCCTCCCCTTTCACGTGAGAGATTTTCTTCCCGATTTCAGAGGGGAGAAGTAAAGGAGAGTCAGAGCGTCCCTCTCGCGGTGTGGTGTTGTCACTCTAATTCCAAAACATCCGTACGCCACGGAGGCACATTTGGGGGCGTCCTACTCAGGGCCCCAAGACTTTCAGAGTCAAACCTAAGGAGGATGTAAATGTACTTCACGCCACCGAACCCGAACCGGTGAGGTGAACCCGGTGGCTTCCTAGGAGATGACGTGTCATCGGCCCACCAGTTTAAAACACAGAACCAAACACCCTCTCCCCGACGACTCGGAGCAAGTGAGTCCGTGGGTGTGTCGGAGAGGGTCCTCTGCTCCAGCTGGGTCCATAAGCACTGCACACGAGAGTAGGTAGGTAGGTGTTCACGGTGCCCTTGGGAAGGAAAGGCGGGGAGAATTTTATTTCGAAAAGCTTATCTCCTCACAGCATTGACACTACGAACGATGATGCAACTTCATCGGGGGGTGGGCGGGGGCGGTGAAGGAAGGCCAGGGAGCCCGGCCACATAGAAGAGCCACGGAGAGCGTCTGTGACCGCAAGGATGTCCACGTACCGGTGACTCCTCTCAGTTGGGGCGGGGAAGGGGGGCGCGAGATTCCCGTGTGTACGTCCGCATCGATCAGTCGTGGGAGAGGGAGGAAAAACGATGTTCCCTCCACGATCCTTCTGAGTTGTCGCCTGAGAAGTTCCTGTCCCCAAGAGACAGCTCGAGAAGAGAGCAACCCACGGCCGGGGGACGCGTGCACTGTGCCCCCCCCCCCACCACCACCACCACCACCACACACACACACGCACACACACACGCAGGAGAAGCCCAAGCCAGAATTCACTGACTCGAAACGAAACGGCGGGCTCTGAGCTTGAGCTTGAGCTTGAGCTTGAGCTTCTGGAGGAGGAAGATTTTGGTCCTCCTTTCAGGTCAGGAAGAAGAGGGAGGGAGAGGCGGGGAGGCAGAGCGGCAGAGCGTCCCGGTAGCCCACCCGTCGCGTCCGAAGCGCC